>NC_138909.1:79347543-79617210 GCF_965231255.1 Vanellus vanellus | reverse complement strand
CTCCCCTCCCCCCCTCCCCTCCCCTCCCTCCCCTCCCCTCCCTCTCCTCTCCCTCTCCTCTCCTCTCCTCTCCTCTCCTCTCCTCTCCTCTCTCCTCTCCTCTCTCCTCTCTCTCCTCTCCTCTCCTCTCCTCTCCTCTCCTCTCCTCTCCTCTCCTCTCCTCTCCTTTTGAGTTCTCCTCTTCCCAGAATCCAGGGCTTACACTTGTTTTGAGTCAACAACCCACTAAGGCAAAACTTTTTCATTGGCTTCTGTGCCATCTCTGGTCTCTGCAGCATGATCACTTATTTGGATAGTGGTATTGTGCTCTGCATTCTCTTAATTGTAACACTCCTTCATGGCACCAGCCAAGAAGTGCCCTGAAATCAATCCTGACTTCTGTGGCTCACATAATCCAGGTGGACCTTTCAGTTGCTCTGGACTGAGCTGAGGTCCTGGTTTGTTGCATCTGATCTTTGTTTTGTTTTCAGAGTCCCAAGAGAAGCTGTGCCTGTTACGAAATCCTGAGCAAGCCGCTCTTTTGATAGATCTTCAATCACGTTTTGCTCTTCCCAGATGTTAATAATATAATGTTCACAAAATCAAGCCAGCTGATCTTACCATTCACCATTGATTCCTGGAAATTGGAAAAATCACATGTTTTCCTTTAATCTAAGAGAGATAACTCTCCCAGGCGCTCTGCCTAGTCACATCTCCCATTACGTGGCAAGGGACCTTCTTCACACTCGGGGCAACACAGCCTCTTATCAGGCCCCTGGTGCCTGAAGCACCTTTTCTGGGAGGATGAACCACAAACCCTCAGAGGTCACTGCTCCTACCTCGGTCAGCCGGGTAATCTTCTCAGCTGTAGATGAAGCTCTTCAAACCACACCAACTTTCACAAAGCAGAGTCAGCTTTCGTCCCGCCTTGTGGCATGGCAAGGCTGACCCATCCGAGACAGCAGCTTGGAGCACTCCCAACCCCAAGCAGAAGCTCCAAATTTTGCTTTTCTGATGGTCTTGGGCTTCATAGCTGTTGCAGGGCCAGGCAGGAGTTTCTGTAAACGCTATTTACTGTTCTGTCCAATTTATTTGACAGCAAACAAGACCCCAAATGACAGTTATCCCTTCCCTCAGAAGGCAATGTTGATTCTTAAACCTTCCCTCCCTGAGCCGAGACTTTTCCCCCTTTGCTGCATGATACGTGGCATTTTTCTCTGAGGTAGGTCACTTTACAGTTCTGTTGGCTAACCTTAGTGAAAACCTTTTCCCAGAAAAGTTTCATCGTGATTCACTGGCATCAGCCAGAGCACAGATTCTCCTGTTTAAGTGGCTCACATTCCCCTGTCAGCAGCGTGTCTGAACACCAAAAGTTGCCAAGTGATGACAAGCCCGAGAAGGGCTGGTGGGATGCGTTGGCAGGGCAAAAGGTTTTCCTGTCATGTGGAGGTTACAGAGACTTTGATGTATCTGTTCTGGATGCACAGCTGTAAATCTCCTCATGGAGCACCTTTTCTCCTCAGTGAGTTCATATTAAAAAGAAATATTGATCAGAATAATGATGAAAAGGTTAAAGCAGGGCGTTGGAAGAAGTCTCAAGCAAACATCTGCACTTGCGTTCAGGTCCTGCAGGCTTCTGCTTTTGCTTCCTCCTGTCTTCCTCTTTGTTTCTTCTGCTTTTGTTTCCTCCTGTCTTCAGCTCTGCAAGTGGAAGTGAGGTTGACAAGGTTCAGTGCAAACATCGGATTTCCATGAGTGCTTTGCTCCAGATACAGCTCCGCACGTAGGTGAGGAAGGGGCCAGGGCTGAGCTTGTTCTCTCCTGATCCCTATAAACAACCCAAACACCTTGTGGCTGTCAGGGCGCGGACTGTAGCATCTCACAAACCATCTGCAAACCTTTATGTGCGGGTGAACACGGAAGTCTGCCAGTTGTGCTCATTAAACCCTTTGATTCAAGCCAAAGCCTGATGCGAACTGCAGTTCTTCTGACTGTACACCCGTTTTTGGTGTATGTCAACACATCATTGGGTAGTCTCACACTCATATGGTGAAAAGAAGTGCTTGAAGATTAGTTTCCCTTGAGGACATTGTATTGTAAGAGTGATCTTACACAGCCTACCAGGTTAGCGTTAGAGGTCCTCAGACTTCTGACAACCACGAAAGCTGAGTCCCAGCCTGAAATGGTAAAAAAAATTCGTTGTGGAGGGGGGAATGGAAGTGCCTCCATGGATGCTCAGTGGAAGAACTTACTGATGGCTCAGAGCGAAGCCACAGGAGGCTGGAGGGGTGGGATCGGGATGTTCTACCCACCCCCAGCCTGGGGCTGCAGGGCAGCTCCATCACCTCCCGGCTTTCACGGTGCGGTGCTGACACTCAGACTTTCACAGCCTGCCCAGGAGCAGGGTTTTCGCTTTCTAAGCAGTGTCTTTTCAGCAAGCTTTTCAGCGTGGTTTGTGCTTTCTAAGAAGTGAGCTGAAGCGCAGCCCGAGAGCCAGCCAGCAGGCAGCACTGCTTACCTGCCCCAGGGACACCGGGCACTACGGCTACGCGGGGGAGAAATCCCTGCAGGTCAGAAGGAGATGTAAAAACCCCGTCAAACCCCTGGAGAGAGGGAGTTAGAAGTTTTTCTTTACAAGAACAACTTGGATGAGATCTCTTTTAAACTTCAGCTGAAATGAAAGGAGGGTGGGGTGGTGGGTTGTTGTTTTTATTGCTACTAGAAGCGTTTTTTCAGTCTGACCTGAAAATGACGTGAAACTCCAACCTCAAAGTAGGTTTATTTACAGGCTTGGCTCTAAAGAAATCCCTGCGTAGCGGGGGAGAGGTTAGTCCTCTGTCAGCAGGCAGAACTGGAGCCGGGGGAGGTGGATAGTGCTTCCAGCTCCTTAAGTACGAAGTAGGTGGGATTGCTGTTGGTGACTAACCCATGCTAGGCTGGGTCTGGACATCAGAAAATATCAAACACAAGAGATTTGGGGTCAGTCGTCCCACGACCTCCGTAAGGGCAAAATTTATAGCTGTTTTTTGATATGAAGCTTTATAAATTTGTAAAAAGATGAAGTGGCAGCACGTTTGGGAAGCTAAGGGAAGGGGTCAGGCAAGGTCTTACCCAGACTTAGAGCGGGTGTGGAGCCCACAAGAAAGACAGAGTAGGACACGGGGCACAGGTTACCATGGTCTTTTTAGTCGAGAGAAAAGAAGACTGAGGGGAGACCTTATCAATACTTACAAATACTTAAAGGGAGGGTGCCAGGTAGATGAGAACCTGCTCTGGCAGGGGCTTGGACTAGATGATCTCCAGAGGTCCCTTCCAACCCTGACCGTTCTGTGATTCTGTGACTTAGCTCTACTTTGGTCGTGGCTACATTTTTGCAGAGAAAGACCAAGTTATGGAGAAACGACAGTTGATAGCTAGAAACTCTAAGGAAGGAAAGGGATCTATGGCTGGCTGTAGAGCAGCCAGGCAGTGCCCGTCCTCTCCACCCTGGCCTTTGCCTAGAGAGCAGGCGTTGGGGGCAAAAGGCCTGACAGTGCCCTCAGTAGCTTCTGGAGCATGTTTGCACCAGGAGCCATCCTCTTCTCCAAGGTGCCATCAGCTACGGGAGGCAGAAGAGCCATTACCTTCTAGTTTAAGGCTTGGACATGTCTTCGCCATCCCTGGAGGTATTTAAAAAAAGGGTAGATGTGGTACTTAGGAACATGGTTTAGAAGTGGTTTTGGTCAGGGTAGGTTAATGGTTGGACTTGATGATCTTAAAGGTCCCTTCCAACCTCAGCAATTCTATGATTCTGTGATTCATGGCCTGATGCCATGAAGCAAAGAGCTCTAACAGCACACAGAGCTGTATTTCAGCCGGCAGGCTTTCCTGAGCCAGCTAGCAACGGTGGCTAAACCGGTGTCTTTCAGCTGTGTTGCATCTTCCCAATTTTTTTTTTTGTTCATGCTTAGGGTGGTTTTTTTGTTTGTTTTAGTTTGGTTGAGTTTCTCTTGAAGCAGATGGGGTGAAAGAAGGTAGGACTGCATGGGAAAGGGAGCTCTTCCTCACCAGGAAGGGATGAAAGCAAAATCATAAGTTACTCTTGTCCAGCCTCAGCCCATCATTTCAATAGTTGGATGAAGCACTTTTTGTTTTAATTTGGGCCATCTGCTTGGCTGTGCCGTGGCACCATGCGTGGTGACGCTTGCTGAGACCCGGCTGTCCGATCAATCTAGCCGTGTTCAGAAAGCTACGCTCTGCCAGGGGTATCAACCTTACCCTCTGCAAACTGAAGCACGGCTCCGAATTCAAGGCGTCACCAATTATTCCCGTGGGAAGAAGAAATCCACGACGGAAGCTGGAGTGCCACAGGACAACCCTGTTGTTGTTGTCTTTTTTTAAATGCTTCTTGCAAAGCCCGTCACCCACAGGCAAGCAGTTTGTACGCATCCCTAACGGCAGCCTCCGAGGTTAGACTTCCCCCTTCTGCATGTCATTGCCCCACCGCTGCCGCTTTCGTTACAGTGAGCAACAGAAAGGGTTCAGTAACTCACCGCCGTGCTTGGAAATACAGCAGGATGTGGGATCCCCGTCCCTGTCAAATTTAAAGAATTAATTACGATAGTGATCGGAGAATTCATTTGCCATGCAACCATACCCTCTGCAAGACTGCGTCTTCCTCTGCCAGACAGTTACGTATGGTGTCACATAGGGTACGGGGAGGTAGAGCCTCTCACGCAGCGCGTCTGGACCCCCAGGCAGTCCTCCGGGCACCTCGGCGCGGTTCCCCTCCGAGGGGGCTGCGGCCAGGACTGAGATTTATTGTGACAGCCCTATCCCAATGCTATTACTGGTCACGCGAACCCAGTCTGTATTGCAAAGGGACCCCTTCTCCAGTCGGACAGGACATCCAAATATGAGCAAGTGCATTTCCAGTTAGAGCCTTGGAAATAATCTTATCTTATGCAAGGTCAATTAGTCCTGCTAATTATGACATTTCCAGAGTTGTATTACGCAGCAAATCCTGTATTTTTTCCCCCCATTTACTACATACCCGGTATAATGCAAACACAGCGAAC
The DNA here is from genome assembly GCF_965231255.1 of Vanellus vanellus. Classification (NCBI taxonomy): domain Eukaryota; kingdom Metazoa; phylum Chordata; class Aves; order Charadriiformes; family Charadriidae; genus Vanellus; species Vanellus vanellus. Next base: position 79,612,174 of record NC_138909.1, on the reverse strand, counting down.
GAGCTGGTTTGGTGTGTATTCCAGTCCTTCATTCAGTGTATAGGGGGTAACTCAGAGATTTTTAGAACAAGTTGTACAGGAACCTTTCGCAGCGTACGATAAAATACAACGCGTGGGAGGGTATTAAACGTATAACCGTCTCCAGGAAAGAACAGCGTGTGATGTCCTCATCTGAACCAGCAGCCTGCGAGTCCTGCCGTGCTCACTCATTAACACCAGTACCACCAGCACCGGCCCACTTGCCGTAGCGGTGCTTGTTCTGATAAGCCAATACCCTTCCAAGCACAAAGGTACATATTTAATGCTCAACACAAGAGAATTTCCATCAATCCGAGGATGTGCTGAAGTGATTTGGTGGACTGGGATGAAGTTTGGTGGAAGGCATATAAAATGCTTTAGTTTAATAGTAGCACTTTTTTAATAGGCAGCTTGGCAATTATGGCTTAATTCCTCTTTCAGCAGTGGGTAGCTAATTTTAAAGGTTTGCTCTGTTTTTCAGTTTCTTTCTTTACATTGGACCACATAAATGGAGAGAAGATTTATCCTGTATAAAGATGCTGTAGCTGACCTTGCTTAATACAGAACTAATCATAAATTAGAGGATTTGGATGGACTTACTCTAGTGTCTATACCGGCTAAGAAGGAAGAGCTCCAGGATAATATCTAGCCCTGATTAAAATAAATTAACACCATTTTTCACATATATGTTCATTTAAACATGAAGAAAATTTGAATGTATGTGTGTTTACTTGCATTTGTAAAAATATGTAAGTTTGTATATACCTATTTAAACCAACCTCAATCTTTGCACTTTTTGGTTGATCATTTTTTACTCAGTTTTAATTTGCATCTTTTCACAAATGACTTCTAGTTCAAGAACAGGGAACTATTTTTTATTTCTCTGAAATATCATCCGGGACACATCGCCATGACCTTGCATTTAACAAGCCTAATGTTGAATGCATGAGATTTCCAAGTCTTTCTCGTACTCTTTATTCTGCGACACTTTTGACTGCAGGGTAATCATTTTCGGAAGGATTTGGCTGGGAAGATCATGGGCTTCCTTACAGTCTTTAGGACTGCCATCGCACTCACAGAGGCACCATCCCCCCTGCCACGCTTGGCCCGTGTCTCCCTGTGTTTACATTTCCATTTATATTTACCCGCAAGTCTGATCTTTCCAGAGTTTTAGCATGCTTGGCTTTGATAGATAATTGCTATGGGCCCGTAATATGTTTTACTTGGAGTTTATTAATCTGCTCCCAGCTGTAATTCCATCTTAGCCTAGTTTTGTCCAAGGAATATGAAATATTCTCTTATTCCCAGAGCAACAGATGCAAATATCATCCTGAGGATGGGAAGCTTATCAAATGCCCGGTACGGTACTTTTCACTGATATTTTAAGGAATGCTTTGTCCTGCATTTCTTTGAGAGGAGACGCTGCTTTCTGACCTCTGGGTCACGCTGAAGTTTTACCTTAAGGAAGCTGGGGGGCAGCAAGTCATAGTTTGGTAATTCAGTCCATCTTTTTATGGATAGAACAAGAGTAAATGGCTTCAAGTTGTGCCAAGGGAAGTTTAGATCAGATATTAGGAGGAATTTCTTTACTGCGAGGGTCATCAGGCATTGGAACGCCTTCCCCAGGGCAGTGGTGGAGTCCCCATCCCTGGAGGTATTTAAGGGTTGTGTAGATACAGTGCTGAGGGACATGGTTTAGCGGTGGGTTGGCAGTGTTAGGTTAAGGGTTGGACTGGGTGATCTTACGGGTCTTTTCCCATCTAGGAGATTCTGCCATTCTGTGACTAGTCATATACCCTACAGAACACCACTGGGGTTTATCCTATTTTTTTCCCGTTTGCAATCTGCAAACAGGGTTTCCTCTTTTTGGTCACAATTGGTTTTGACCATACCTGGCCAATGCAGTGATGAAACCACAGGAAACCTCAGGGCCCTTTTCCCACCGGAGCAGAGTCGGCGAGTGCCCGGCGATACCAGTGAGGCCACAGGTACCTGCTAGCAGGTTCTCTTCCAAGACCTTTAGCAAGGATTTCAGCCCAGATTTGCATTACAGTTGATGCCAAAAACTTCCAGCCTTGCCATTCACTCTGTACCACCCACCCACTTCTGCAAGCCCGGCTGGTGAGTCCTCGCTGCGCTGCCGTCAGCCTTCATAAGTGAAAACCATATGAACTCTTCATGTGAAAATCAGGCCCACGTTGCTATTGTGTCAGGTGTTTTTGAGGGAGATTTCAGTTGCGAAGTGTGATTTCACAACCATAAGTTTGGCATTTATTCTTTTTCTTTTCTTTCTTTCTTTCTTTCTTTCTTTCTTTCTTTCTTTCTTTCTTTCTTTCTTTCTTTCTTTCTCTCTCTCTCTCTCTCTTTTGGTTTCTTTTTTCTAACCTCTAATGCAGACACGGAAAAATAAAGTGCTATTTCTTTTCAGGCTAAGAGAAGTATGTGCCGTGTCATATTAACCACAGTGGATGTACAAAGCCGCATCTCCTTTCATGTCACGTTTTCCTAATAACTCAGAAACTGAGGCTAAAGCAGTTTTCTTTGGCTAAACTTCACGCCAGAGGCAGTCTGAGATTTCCCTGCACATGGGAAGATACCGGGGGGAATGTTTCATATAACACCGGCTGATATTTAATATGGATTAGTGACTGGAAATAAGGAGTTGAAACTGCTGCGCTGAATCCCGCCATTCCTCCGAGGACCACAGCACGGGAACTGCTGGCTGCGAGGTTAGCAATTTCACCCCCCTTTACTAAAAACAGTCCTTTTTATTCAAATTTCGCTTCTTCTCTCAGTTTTGGGATGATACCATTCCAAAAAGAAGTTCCCGTTTCTCTTCTTTTCTGCCTCCCGCGCCACGGGGCCGTGGGGAGCCCAGCGCCCGTGCCCCCGGGGCAGCCCCCGCCTCGAGCAACACCAGCCGCAAACCGCTAACGCAACTTTAAAGAGAAAAGTCCGTGCGCGTTACACGCCGAAACGGTGCAGGTTGATGGCGTTCTGCAGAAGGCACGGGCAACGTGCTGGTTTCGCAGACCAAAATTTCGGCGCGCTCGAGCATCTCCTGCCCGTGGACAGAGTGAGCTGTACCGGCACGAACAAATGAGGAGCCCAAGGATTTGCCTGACTGATCATTGCATGGGGCTTAAGGGAAGCGATAAACGCTCACGGGGTGCAGTTGCCCACTCCTGAAGCACGAAGAAAAGGCATGGTTCTCCCTTAGATAGGTGAGCTGGGCTTAAAATTGCACGTTTAATACGGATCGGGGACCGCTGTGCGCCAGACTCCTGTCTTAGCACTGTCCTGGTAAAGTGGGGATGACATCTTATATATGTATCATATATCACGTTCTGTTGCGCTTGGGAATTGCCTCACTGCTGCTAGAAAGAATAAATCAGTTCAGGTCTCAGCATACGCTGACGAGCTCTGGGTTCGTGGCCCGGCGAAGCAGAAACGAGGGACTAGCTCAGGGTACGGAGACCCCAACACCACACGGAGCTCGGATCTCCCCTGGCTCAGCTTTAGGCAGGGGAGAGACGGTCTCAGGTGGGGTGTCAAGAGGGAACGGACCCTGCTCCTCAACTCTGTGCTGGCCGTGTCCTCGGGGTCACTTGTCACCAGACAGCCGTCGGTCCGTCCCTCGCCTGCTCCCTCTCACTGCCGGTCCCCAAGGTCCCATGGAGCATCCGTCCGGGCACAGACACCACGGCCACGTGCAGGACATCCACCCCGGCTCAGCACATGTGGAAACAGCTATTGGAGAAGGAAAATGAGGGTGCCTTAGCAGGAAATTTCCCCACCTTTGTAAGTCCCGTGTAGTGAAACAGCATTTCATCCACAACTGCTACGAAATGGTCAAAGTATTGGCGAAGCAATGAGATAAAATAATTTTCTCGTTAAAACCGATGACCTGTGTTTATTTCTTTGAAAAGCCTGTGAATTGGGGGGGGGGGGGGAATCTTGTTTTCAGCTTGGTTTCTGGAGAAGCAGCTGCTTCTCCTGCTCCTAAATACTGCTCAAAACCCATTCAGCCTGGCAGCCACTTTCATCCGAGTTGGAAAGAAAGGGTAGAAGAAGTCTTCAGGCAGAGAGAAGGAAGGAGAAACAGTCAGTATCGCCTTTCTCTCCTCCCCCTTCCCTTCCCTTTCATCTCTAGGCTTTGTAGCTAAAGGTTGCGAGACTCCCAAAAGTACAGAGCGCTGTATACGGCCCCTGAACCACAGCGACGCTTATCTTCAGCTCCTTTTTGTCACCTTAGAAACTTGCCTTTTATCTCTGCTTTTTATCAGATATCGAAAAAATAAAGACAGCTTGCTGCCCTTCACACCACGGGGACAGCCTCTGTGTGTGTGTGTGTGTGTGTGTATGTGTGTGCGTGCACAGGTGTGACTGTGTGTGCACCCCGGGTCACCCCGGGAAGGTAAGGTTGGCTGCAGCCCATCACCCCCAGGCTGGGCTTTGGGGGGATGCTGGCGTGGTTTCAGCTGGGATGGAGTTCGCTTTCTTACTGGCAGCTGGTGTGGTGCTGTGGTTTGGATTTGGGACAGGAAATAGTGTCAGTAGCGCACTGGTGGGTTTGGTTGTTGCTGAGCTCTCAAGGCCTTTTCTGCTCCTCACACCGCCCCACCAGCGATGGGCGGGGGGGAACAGGGGGTTGGGAGGGGACACAGCCGGGACAGCCGACCCCAGGACATTCCATATCATGTGACATTGCGCTCAGTGTATAAAGCTGGGGCAAGAGAAAGGGGGACGTTCGGAGTGATGGCGTTTGTCTTCCCAAGTCACCGTTACGCGTGATGGAGCCCTGCTTCCCTGGGGGTGGCTGAACATCTCCCTGCCCACGGGAAGCAGGGAAGGAATTCCTTGTTTTGCTTTGCTTGCACGTGCGCGGCTTTTGCTCCACCTATTAAACTGTCTTTATCTCAACCCACGAGTTTTTTCTCACTTTTACTCTTCTTATTCTCTCCCCCATCCCGACGCGGGGGAGTGAGCGAGCGGCTGCGTGGTCATGGTAGCCAGTTGGGGTTAAACCATGGCAGATGCTCCGTGCAAGCGGCTCCGCTGAGAGGAGGGGTTTCTGAGCCAGGCAAAGCGGGGCTGAGCTAAGGCCATGCGTCCTGCAGTTTCCCCCCTCTGCAAAAACAAGTCCTTTCTGAGCACCTGCTTCCTCTTTGAAAGAAAGTAACGCTCTTCAGTGAAAACCAGACAACAGCGTGAAGGAAGAGCTTTTAAAAAACTCTCAAAAATAGGTTCGCCCATTGCACGTGAAAGGCTTTTTTCTTTGCACGCTCAGAAGCGCAGATGTGCAAGACATTTGCATGTGCTGCCTCCTTGGGGGGTGCCGTACCCCCGAGGTCAGGCAGGCAGCCCCGGAGCACTTTCCATAGGCAGCGGGGACCGGTGATGCCCCCGCTCACGCTCAGCTGATGATGCTTGAAAGCACCACTCATGCTAGCAGGCCTCCAGCATCGGCAGCGCTTCTTCCAACCCACCTTTCGTACAAGTTCCCACGCACTCAGTGCAGCGCTGATTAACTAGCTGCTATTTTTAGCCCCTCAGTGTGGTTACGCTGCTCCAGCACACAACACAGGACCCTTAAGCAAAGGTTGGCCCTGGTTCAGGTTGGTGCCCAGGGAATCATAGAATTATAGAATGGTTTGGGTTGGAAGGAACATTAAAGATCACCTAGTTCCAACCCCCCTGCCCTGGGCAGGGACACCTTCCACCAGCCCAGGTTGCTCAAAGCCCCGTCCAGTCTGGCCTTGAACACCTCCAGGGATGGGGCAGCCACAGCTTCTCTGGGCAACCTGCGCCAGGGGCTCACCACCCTCAGAGTGAAAAATTTCTTCCCGATATCTAATCTAAATCTCCCCTCTTACAGTTTGAAGCCATTCCCCCTCATCCTATCACTACGTGCCCTTGTAAAAAGTCCCTCCCCAGCTCTCCTGGAGCCCCTTTAGGTACTGGAAGGGGCTCTCAGGTCTCCCCGGAGACTTCTCTTCTCCAGGCTGAACAACCCTGACTCTCTCAGCCTGTCCTCACAGCAGAGGTGCTCCAGCCCTCGGAGCATCTTCGTGCCCTCCTCTGGACCTGCTCCAACAGGTCCATGTCCTTCTTATGCTAAGGACTCCAAAGTTGGATGCAATCTTGAAGCCATCACTGCCGCAGTGCTGCAGGGCTCCTGCACACACACCCCGCTGCCTTTCGCCCGGGAGCACCCACGGATGAACAGCCGCTCTCCTGCAACCGTCTGTCTCCATTTGGTGCCCCAGGGCCACAGTAAGACCAGCTTTTGTAGGTCTCAGCTGGGCTCCTGCAGAGGTGGGGCCAGTTATGTGTGCCCAGAGAGTGTCACTGAAGAATCTCACTTGCTAATGCATTTATCCGGGTAACTGAGATTTAATGCATACCCAAACCATGCGCAAAGTTCAGGGAAGTCTGAACACACACGGCACATTTTCACATTCCTGGCCTGCATACCTGACGAAATCAGAATGCTTTTTTAGGGTTAAGTTATCAGGCAACTGCTCTGAAGCACTTTTTCACAGAACGTGTAGCTGGACGGAGAAACTCATGGCCAGGGGATACGGGAGTGGCTAAACGCATTGACAGGGTCAAAAAGGAATTAGACAAATTGATGCAAGGCGTGTCCATCACAACTATTAAATATGGTCATTCAGATGCAACCACCAGGTCATAAACTCTCCAAATTGCTGATTAGTAAGTGCTGGGAGGATTTACCAAGGACAAAAGTCACTCTAAACTTTCCCTGGCTCCGATAATCTTTTCCGAAATACCTGTTCCGAATCATGGCTGGGGACAGGATACTGGTCCAGTCAGGCCAGTGAACTGACGCACATCCCCAGCCTCCTGTTGTAAAAACTACTGTGTGGTTGGAATAATTAATCAGCTGGAAACAGCCCAAACCCAAAGAACAATGCCACAGCACTCAGCACACATTTACTCAGCACAGGGGAAGCAACGAGAAAACAGAGTTTTGGTCCAAGGCGTGCAGAAACACCTACCAGAGACAGACAAAAGCGGAGTGAGAGGGCAGTCCCTGTGGAACGTACGGTCGGACTTCCCTAAAACTGCTGCCTAAAGTCGTGATGAAGATGGAGCTGAGCCCGATGCTCTCGGGCAGTGCTGTCTGTCCGTAGTAAACGCACCCATATTTGCAGGAGACACTCAGATTAGTAGGATTTTAAATAGAAATGGGGCCAGAGATGAATGAACTTTAATTTAAAAAAAAAAAAGTTTATAAATTATTTATACTGTTTTATTTGTAAGCATGAAGGTAAGCAGCTTGGAAACAAGGGGGGGTCAGGCTCTGCCCCAGATCCTGGGAAGCAGCGATGATGTACGGTGTGGCGTTCCCGGTGGAGAAAGTACCAGGTGTGAATTTCCAGGGCAGCACTGCGGCAAAAAAACACCTCCTGGTAATTTTTTGATGTGTCAGGAGCCATGCAGACTGTCAGACGAAGGACAGGGCTGACCGAACGCATGACGCTTAACTTTGTGAAAGGGGCCGCTGCTAGAATACGGGGCATGTAAATGACCTTCAGACCAAGCTGAAGGCCAGAGGACACTCCTAAGAGTAAGGTCTTCACCAGCTTGGCTTCTGCCAATAATCCAGAAGAACTGGCCTCAGCCAGTGCTGATGAATTTTTATCATGCAGGTAAAGTTCTGGGCATAAACTGGGCGCAGATTTTTACCCTGCCAAGAAAGAGGGTCCCTGTTCTTTTCAAACCAAGACGCAGCATGCAGAAAGGGGACCCAGGCTTGGGCCAAGCATGTCTGGTTTGCCACCGGGAGAGGTGTCTGGGCGAAATGCCACTGGCTTGTGAGCTACAGCGGTTCCCACCAGTCCTGAGCCCTCTGGCTGTCAGGGTACGGCCATACAGGCCCTGAGCTCCTGGTGCAGAGGTACCCCGGGCGGCAGCAGCAGAGCTGGTGTGGGGAGAGGTTCTGGAGGAGAGTGTTGCTAACTAGCTCTGTCCTAATGAGGAGGTTGGGGGGGTACTTAGCGCAGGATTTAGGGATACACTATGGGAGCTGTTGTAGCTCTGAGGGACAAGCCACGTTCTCCAGATCAACCAAAGCCATCCAAAAAAGCAGAGGGGGTGCTGGGTGGGATGTCCTTCCCCAGACCCCACGACGGTGCTTCTCTAGAAACCCTCAACCCCACTTTCCTCCATCCTTGATCTCCAGGTCCACTTCTGGGCTTCGGAGCCCAACCTCATCCCTGATGGCCTCCTCTCCTTCCACTGGAAGCAACCAGCTGGGGATGGGCAGCTTCAGACCGCTCTTTAAAACTGAAGCCTATCTCCGTAACAACTTCCTTGAAGTCAGCCCATGAAGAAACATCCAAAGGATGACAAAAATAAACCAGGCAGCTGCACCCCCGCCGAGCCCAGGCTTTCCTTTGTAAGGCAATCGAGCTGCCCGGCGCCGCGCGCGCGTCATTTAGCACAGAGGGGAAAGAAAAAAAAAAAAAAGACTCTTGTTTAGAGGGTGCCAGCCACCACCACTGATGGACAGCGTGCATCTGGCCACGGGTACCGGCTCCCGGCCGGGCGCTGGGGCTGCTTGAGCTGCTGCGGAGGGAAGGGAAGTCACTGCACATCCTGTGGGCTTTACCTGGGGTGACCCAGCCGGGACGTTCCTTCAGCTCGGCTGGTTTACACTGTTGACGTCCGCAGAGAGCGAGAGGGGTAACGATCCTAACGAAGCGGCCATGGATACAGCCGTCCTGCACCTGAACACCTTCCGTCCCCTGGAGCAGCGAGAAGCTGCTTCCACAAGATCGTGTTTGGTTAATTAAAGCATCTAAATAAAAATATCATCCCTCTGCCCCACTGGGACAGATGCTCCTTTAGCTAATTCCCTTTTTTTTGCCTTTCATCAAGGCTACGTTACCTTCAATTAGCATTTGCTGCAGACAGAGTGAATCTGTGGAATGGGGTAACTTTTTCCCGCAGTGAACTTGATTTAGTGTCATCTCTCTGCTTGTAAAGACCTTATTCAGATGGAACCTTAACAGATTTAAGTAAAACTATGTGGAAGCTAGTTAACCAGGCTTCCGTGAACAAATGTGGACTTGCCGTAAATGTAATTCCCCGCTATCTATTGTGCAGCTCTGGTTTCGCTTCTCTTCCATCCCATCTGGAACCCAAAACTGCACAAAACCATAAAATGAACAGGCTCTAGTGACGGTAACTTCAGCAGAGGTGGCCACAGGGGCCAAGAGAAGGAAGACTTGCCGTTGCAGTGCCGTGAACTCCCCGGCTCGCATTTACCAGTCGCTGTGCCGACGAGGAGCACCGCGCTGCCGCTCTCCAGCTGCGGCAGGTTTGGGATGCTCGGCTGCATCCCGGTCCCCAAGGGAGGGTGTGCTCAGCCTGGCACGGGGCGTGCAGCCCCCAGGAGAATGGAGCGGGCCGGGCATGGCAGAGTGGGTCGTTGACATTCAGGTAACTGATCCTAAATTGATCTTTTGGGGTTTCTTTTTTCACGAAGTTCACACTGAATTTTGATTCATTTTTGAAGAGCCCTTTGAAACGCTCATGAAGAGGTCTTTCATCAGCTTTGCTCATGCTCATCATCTACATTTTCCCTGGAAATTTTACTCCACCAGCCAAACAAAAATGTTCATAAAGTCTCTCTGTAGTACCGAGAAACTTGCGTTTCCAAACAGCAGTCGACGGAGACGGAGCAATATTCTCCCAAAATGCACTGTGCCATGGCATTGTAAGGCCTTCCAGCAAAACAGGAATCATCTCATTTTCTCCAGCAAAGTATGTCAAACGCAAAAGGAAGCTGCAAAAAGTGCAAATACAGGGATGAGTCACACCGCGTGTGCCAGGGCAGCGGAAACCTTCAGGGAAACGGCTTTTAGGGAAAGGCATCTTGAACAGTATTGTCTGCAGAGGGCTCCTCCCTCGTGCTGGCGGTGACGTGGCTGTGGGGAGCAGGGTACCGCAGCACCCCACGGGCAGGTGCGGCACCCCGTGAAGGCAGCCGGGCTGCGTGGGTGCGAGGGTGCGTGGGTCGCATGTGTACCCCCACCAGCACAGGGCTGCCCAAGCCGTGGTCCCTCCATCCTGTCAGGATGAGCGAGGCAGTGTTTTGGGACAGGGCAATCAGAGAATCATAAAATGGTTTGGGTTGGAAGGGACCTTCAAGATTGTCTAGTTCCACCCCCCTGCCATAGGCAGGGACACCTCCCCCCAGCCCAGGTTGCTCAAAGCCCCGTCCAGCCTGGCCTTGAACACCTCCAGGGATGGGGCAGCCACAGCTTCTCGGGGAAACCTGCACCAGGGGCTCACCACCCTCAGAGTGAAAATTTTTTTCCTCATATCTAGCCTAAATCCTCCCTCTTTTAGTTTAAAGCCATTACCCCTTGTCCTATTGCAACAGGCCCTGCTAAAAATCTTTTCCCCTTCTTTCTTATAAGGCCGCTTTAGGTACTGGAAGGGGCTCTAAGGTCTCCCCGGAGCCTTCTCTTCCCCAGGCTGAGCAACCCCAACTCTCTCAGCCTGTCCTCACAGCAGAGGGGCTCCAGCCCTCGCAGCATCTTTGTGGCCCTCCTCTGGACCCACTCCAACAGGTCCATGTCCTTCTTATGTTGGGTGCCCCAGAGCTGGAGGCAGCACTGCAGGTGGGGTCTCACCAGAGCAGAGCAGAGGGGCAGACCCCCCCTCCTCGCCCTGCTGGCCACGCTGCTGGGGATGCAGCCCGAGATGGGGTTGGCTTTCTGGGCTGTCAGTGCACATTGCCGGCTCATGTCCAGCTTTTCACCCACCAGTTACCTCCAAGTCCTTCTCAGCAGAGCTGTTCTCCATCCCTCCATCCCCCAGCCTGTATTGACACCGGGGGTGCCCCGACTCAGGTGTAGGACCCTGCACTTGGCCTTGTTGAACCTCATTGTGTTCACACAGGCCCACTTCTCCAGCCTGTCCAGGTTCCTCTGGATGGCATCCCATCCCTCAGGCCTGTGTCTGTGAAGCCCCTGTGAAGCCCCACACTGCTGATTCAGGGCTGCCCCATGCTGTGTTTTATATAATCCCTGTGAACTGGTTTATCCCCATCTGTCGCATGACTGTCCACTGGAGGGAAAAGGCTTGGGTAGCGGTGGGCAATGCTGTTCCCCACCCCAGGGATGGGACAGCATCAGTATGTTCCATCCTGTCGTGGTTTCAGCTGGGATGGAGTTCGCTTTCTTACTGGCAGCTGGTGTGGTGCTGTGGTTTGGATTTGGGATGGGAATAGCACAATAGTGCACTGGTGGGTTTGGTTGTTGCTGAGCTCTCAAGGCCTTTTCTGCTCCTCACCCCACCCCACCAGCGATGGGCGGGGGGGCACAGGGGGTTGGGAGGGGACACAGCCGAGACAGCCGACCCCAACTGACCATGGGGATGTTCCACACCATGTGACGTTGTGCTCAGTGTATAAAACAGGGGGGAGAAGAAGGGGGGACGTTTGGAGTGATGCCATCTGTCTTCCCAAGTCACCGTTACGCGTGATGGAGCCCTGCTTTCCTGGGGAGGGCTGAACACCCGCCTGCCCATGGGAAGCAGGGAATGAACTCCCTGTTTTGCTTTGCTTGCGTGCGTAGCTTTTGCTTTACCTATTAAACTGTCTTTATCTCAACCCACGAGTTTTTTCTCACTTTTACTTTTCCAATTCTCTCCCCTATCCAAACTGGGGGGGTGAGCGAGTGGCTGTGTGGTCCTAGTTGCCGGCTGGGGTTAAACCACGACACCTACAGACACCCAGAGCACTGCTGGTGGCTATTTATGAGAAGGTGACAGCACCAAGCTATTTCATTTACTAACTGGAGAAAATCAGGAGCTGGGAGGGTCAGTGGGGCCATGCAAACTGGTGGGAGGTTGTGCGGGGGAAGGTGACCAGGGAGGGATAAAGGAGGAACAGAGGGAAAGGGGTGTGAAGCAGGGTCCAGCTGATGGAGAAGCACCACGCACATGCAAAACGGTTAAAACCTGGCCAAGGAAAGCAAGCGTGGAGGGGAAGAGAAATGGAAAACACAAACAAATGCGGGAGGAGGTTGGGCAAAGCAGCCAAGAGGGGAGCTGGGGACAGCCCGGGGAGGCGAGAGTGACCCCACCACCGCAGGCATCCAACGGGGTTTAACATCCGTGAGCAATCCGGGGGATTGCACCAGAAACCAACCCGCACTCCTCTTTACGTGTCCGTATTTTCTTGCCCGTCCGTCAGAGATCTGCATTCAGAAAGGCGTCCTGCCTGCTGGACCCAGCAGACCTGTGCCTTGTCACACGCGGCAGGAACGAAGTACGGCCTTGACAATGTCGCAGTGAGTCAGGTGGCATTATTATTTTATTTTTAGTTCTTTGAAATAAAAAAAAAAAAGAAAAAAAAAAACCCAACAAATTTGCCTGAGAGTAAAAATACTACCGAAAACTGAAACTTGACAGCATTGACTGTGAGAGATAACATCTTTAAACGGGCACATGCAAAAAGCAAGTGCCACAGCGAACGGCCTCAGCACCCGCCTGGTTTCCTGCTGCTCCCCCGCCATTTTCAGGGCAGAAACTGCGAGGGGCTAAAAACGCAGCACCCCGGCAAAGCCCCAGCCTGCCGCCCAGGTTTCGGTGTTTTAAAAGTTTGCCTTCTCCTAAGAAACAGTTTGGAAAAAAACATATGCAAAGGTACTGAGTTTAACGGGCGGGATGAGGTGTATAAATCAGCCGAGAATCCGTACATCGGAGGAGCGGAGGGGGTGAAGGCAGCGCCGTCAGGTACCCCCCCGAGAGGAGCTACAGCAGTAGGGTCTGAAAGCAGTAGTCCTTACGTAATTGAAATAAAAACGGCAACGCTGATTCCTCTCCACCACCCCTAGTCCAGCATTAGCCTGTATAAAACAAGGAGCTGTTTCCACTGACGTTTCATCCCCCTGACGCCACTCCGGAATTAGCTCCGAACAAAAATTCATGGAGGAGGCCGGGCAGCGCTCAGAGATGCAGCTCGACAGCGCGCCTTTTGGCCGCTGATGATTTATTTAGCCTACAGGAGCGTAACTGAGAGCAGAACTGGCCCAAAGGAGCTCCCAATCATCAAAAAACAACACGCTGAACTCGGACTGGGCTTCCTCTGCCTTTGCTGATTTATTTAAAGCTGCCACACACCGAGGAAAGCTCACTCACAGAGCTTTAATGTCCAGGGGCTGAATTCCATGCATCCCAGGCCTTACTGCAACCACCTTCACCTCCTCAGAAAGCCCAGGGGCCTGGACAAAGCGCCATCCATGGCAGCAGTTGCTGTTGGCCCTCGTGGTTTCCTTCCCCCTCACCACTATTTTCATTACGGTTGACAGAAAAAAATCCTGCACCTGCTGCTCTTACCGCAGAGGAGGAAACCCTCCACCGAGCACCCGCTGAAAAGGTCATCAGGCTGTGTCTTCTGCCGTGACATCGGCAGGGAATGGAGTTAAATCCAGTCGGTGGCCAGTCACAAGTGGTGTTCCCCAGAAGTCAGTACTGGGGCTGGCTCCCTTCAATATCTTTATCAATTACCTGATCCAGCGCATCTTCAGTAAGTGTGCAGATGACACCAAGTTGGGTGGGAGTGTTGATCTGCTGGAGGGTAGAAGGCCCTACAGAGGGATCTGGACAGGCTGGATCCATGGGCCGAGGCCAATGGTATGAGGTTCAACAAGGCCAAGTGCCGGGTCCTGCACTTGGGTCACAACAACCCCATGCAATGCTACAGGCCTGGGGAAGAGTGGCTGGAAAGCTGCCTGGCAGAAAAGGACCTGGGGGTGTTGGTTGATGCCCAGCTGAATATGGGCCAGCAGTGTGCCCAGGTGGCCAAAAAGGCCAACAGAATCCTGGCCTGTGTCAGGAATAGTGTGGCCAGCAGGACTAGGGCAGTGATCGTCACCCTGTACTCAGCACTGGTGAGGCCCCACCTCAAATACTGTGTTCAGTTTTGGGCCCCTCACGACAAGGAAGACATTGAGGTGCTGGAGCGTGTCCAGAGAAGGGCGACGGAGCTGGTGAGGGGTCTGGAGCACAAGTCTGATAAGGAGCGGCTGAGGGACCTGGGGTTGTTCAGCCTGGAGAAAAGGAGGCTGAGGGGAGACCTTATCGCTGTCTGAAAGGAGGGTGTAGCTGGGGGGGGTGTCGGTCTCTTCTCCCAAGTAACAAGCGATAGGACAAGAGGAAATGGCCTCAAGTTGCGCCAGGGAGGTTTAGGTTGGATATCAGGAAAAATTTCTTCACCGAAAGGGCTGTCAAGCATTGGAACGGGCTGCCCAGGGAAGTGGACTCCTTCTCTCCAAGTCCCTCTTGGCAGGGCCGCTCTCAGTCCCTCCATCCCCCAGCCTGTGTTGACACCGGGGGTTGCCCCGACCCCGGTGAAGGAACCTGCGCTTGGCCTTGTTGAACCTCATAGTGTTCACGCAGGCCCACTTCTCCAGCCTGTCCAGGTTCCTCCGGATGGCATCCCGTCCCTCAGGCATGTCAACCACACCACTGAGCCTGGTGTCATCCGCAAACTTGTTGAGGGTGTGCTCGATCCCACTGTACACCTTTCCAAGGCCACCATCGCACGGCCCCGTCCCATGGCCACTTCCCGGCTCTCCTGCCAGAGCCAGCAACGGGGAGGGAGGCAAAGGCCGTATGGCAGCGCTGGTTCCTCGTCTTTGGGGGAAGCCCCAGCTGCAAGCAGGGTGGGAGAGAAAGAAAAGAGAAAGAGACGCATCTCAGGTGAGATGTATATGAGGGAGGGAAGGAGAGGGATGGCTACAGGCCAGGGGGGAAATAAGGGCCTGATCCTGGGGAATTTTGAGCTGACTCACCTGTCATCATTTTGAACAGGATTTCAATACCTTTGTGTGCGAGGATCTTGCTGGGCTTCGGGAGGACGTCAGGAGTGACAGCCCCAGACACCAGTGGGAACCTGGGTTGTAACGTTATGTGACTCATAAGCACACCTGGATAAATTTACGCTTGGGGGCATTATTTCATTTTCTTTTCATGTTCTCCTCCTTTTTTTCCATGATTTCAGGTGAGTTACAGAAAGGATGATCCTGCCTTTGCAGGTGTCCTCCAGCAGTTCTCTTGGCCCCTTCCATACCCAAGGAAAAAAAAAAAATAATATTTATGTTCATTTATTAACTTTCCTGTAAAAAATGGACATGCCTGGACTTAGCTTTCCTGGGCACGGGAACAGATCCCCTCCAAACAGATCTAACCCCGCTTCCCTTAACTGCTTTGTCTGTAAATTCATCTCCTACACACAGGTATAGATATTTGACCTATGGAAATACGGTCTACCTCGAGGCACCATTCCCCCAGTAAACTCACGTTTGGGATGGGAGCAGACAAGTGTGTAACATTACCCTCATGGCACGTGTCAGAATTTCACCTTTTAAACCCCAAAGACTCTGTACCTGACCATTTTTTCTCAGGTGTTACAAAAATACTTCTACTTAGGTGCCTTTCCCAAGTGAGGGTAGGCTGACTCCAGTCAATTTTGAAAAACACAAGAAACACAAGTCCAGGCGATGGATGTCAGCGATAGCCGAAGGCAAAAGCACCCACAGGAAAAAAGGGGTGACTCCCCTTGTGGTAAATCTGCAAATACAGGAGGAGTCTGTGCTCTATAATCTCCTTTTCACTAAATACCACCACTCCTCACTTTTTCTCAGACTTCAAAGCAGTTCTCTCCACAGCTGCAGTATCTCACGCAGCCACGTCCCCAGCTGATACCACGGGGAGCCTTCAGCTTCACAGACTAAGCCCCTGATTTCCCAGGGATCTGAGACACATGTCATAGAATCATAGAATGGTTAGAAGGGACCTTGAAGATCATCTAGTTCCAACCCCCCTGACATGGGCAGGGACACCTCCCACCAGCCCAGGTTGCTCAAAGCCCCATCCAGCCTGGCCTTGAACACCTCCAGGGATGGGGCAGCCACAGCTTCTCTGGGCAACCTGCGCCAGTGCCTCACCACCCTCACAGTCAAGATTTTCTTCCCAATATCTAATCTAAATCTCCCCTCTTACAGTTTGAAGCCATTCCCCCTCATCCTATCACTACACACCCTTGTAAATAGTCCCTCCCCAGCTTTTTCTGTAGCCCCTTTAGGTACTGGAAGGTCGCAATAAGGTTTACCCAGAGCCTTCTCTTCTCCAGGCTGAACAACCCCAACTCTCAGCCTGTCCTCACAGCAGAGGGGCTCCAGTCCTCAGAGCATCTTCGTGGCCTCCTCTGGACCCGCTCCAACAGGTCCATGTATTTCCTATGTTGAGGGCTATGTCAAACTGCTGAACCCCATCAGCCTGTGTCCCCCCACACCCTTGGCACAGTGAAACCACCAGGCAGGGACCCAGAGAGGCAGCAGAGTCTCCATCCATGGGGATGCTCAAAATTTGACCAACAAGGCTCTGAGCCTCCTGACCTACCTTTGAAGTTTTGGAGGATGGGTTGGGCCAGGTGACCTCCATAGGTCCCTCCTGACCCAAACTGTTCTGCAACTCTGCAGTTTCTGTCAGTCAGCTCTAAAAGAAGGGGGCGGATTAGAAGCTCCTACAAGTTGGAGAAAATGGGTTCCTGGATAGAAGAGAGAGCTCTCACTAGGTCTTCGTGGAAGAATAGGATGCTGTATAAGTCATCCCTTCACTAGAAAGTTCATAAGGGGACCAGGCGGTGCATGGGAGAACAGGAGGCTGCATGAGTGCCCTAACCGACAGGAGAACTTCAGCAATTTCCCACACCCCTGAACACAGCCCAGATCCCAAGGAAATCGGTCTTCTCCAGTTCTGCTGCTCCCCAGATGACTTTCCTCCTATCTGAGTCCCTTTCAAGGGAATTAGACTTTGCCAGAGACCTTGGTATCACAGCTCCTCTTTAGCTGAGCTCCCCCAAAAGGGGACCACTTGAGCCAGCACAGCACAGGCAGCACCCTGGCCACAAGCTGTATGGGTGCTGCAAGGGGAGAACCTGGCCCTTACCTCCCTGCCGGGCTGCACTCAGGGAGGTTTGTGCAGGCTCACCTGCTCACCACATCACAAAACCGCACAAGATTAACCTGGTATTACTCGTAGTGCTAATGGACGGGCATCTGGTTTCCAGTGTTTCAGAACCAAACTGGTGGTTGTGCTACTAAAGGCTGGATGGGTTTTTTATGACTTTGCGTAGTATTGCAAGCATGGGTAACAAACGTAATCGAGCATTTCAGAATAAATGTCTGCTGTCCCAACTCAAAGAAATCCTCCTTTGAATCCTCCTTTGCATTTACACCACCCTGCAGCTGGCCAACTGCTTTCAGTCTGAGCAAGCTGCAGAGGCGTCACCACATTTGCGCGGTGGATATTCTCTTTGATGGAACAGTGTTATGGATACGTACTGTAACTCCCGTGCTTGGATACCTCTTGGAAGAGCTTCAAACATATAAGCCCTGGGAAGAGGGGAATTTACTGATTATGCACGCCGTTCCCAGAGGTACGTGCGTGCCTCTCCCATTGTGCAGCTACTGGAGCAGGGTAGGGGTTGGTGGTTTTGCAGCTCAGCTGCCCTCCTCGCAGGACCAAGGGGAGAGCGAGCCAAGTTACCCGGCCATCAGCACACTGGTGCCAACTCTCGCATAGAATGACCAGAGGTGAGATGCGACCACATAACTTCTTTAGTAATGTAATACTGGTTAATGCACGGGTTAAACTGGAGGTGTCTGCCTTTCCCTGTTGCCTACTCCTCATTTTCAGATGGCTGAAGCTAAGAGAGTAGCAAATCCTTCTCCTGGCGAGCGACAGCTTGCTCTGCAGACAAACATTTATATACCTAGAAAAACTCAGGCAGCCCTTGGGCAACCAGCTCCTTTCCCCAGTGACCAGCAGGGCTTGCCGAAGGCTGGCCTCTCACCCGAAGTCACGCAGGACACACAGAAAAGGGCAGCTCAGTCCTCCCTCCTCTTCAGCAGCCCTGTTGGAGGGCAGGCTCCGTGTAGGAACCTGAGGAGCCTTGGGGACAGGGAAAGCTGAAATGTTCTGCCATAAAGGGCAAATGTGTTCCCCCCCTCAGATGGACGCACAGGACTCAGGTCAGGGAGCACTTCTTGCAAGAAGGTCAGGCATACAAAGGCGTATGGTACAGGAATGCAGGAAGGTACAAGGCCCCCGAGATGCTTCCGCAATGCCGCGGGTGAGGAGCAGGGAGCCCAAGCCGCTGCTATGGCTGAGGAAAGCCCACTGCCTCTCGCAGTATATAATGCACAGGACATGGCCGCCTGCCTGGAGGCCTGCAGAGACGTGCCAACATTTCACACCGCCAATCTGAACGGTCAGGAGAGAGCAGGCCATCGCAGAGCTAAACAGCAGCCCTGCTTTCGGAAAAGCAAAAGCCTTGAGTCAGCTCTGTTTACTTTGGAAGACGGTTTCCAGCCCCCACACAGCCCTACCTCTGGGCTTTCTCTCAGCCTTAACTCTTTAACGCTAAACCCAGGCTGAGCCAGAAGCAAGAGCCTCTCTCTGTCCACAGACTAAATACTCCTCGGAGGAGAAGATGAGCACCAGCACTTAATTTACATTGCGTGATGCTTTCCAGCCCCGTGCGACCGGGCTTTCTCTTCCCCTCAGCCCTGATGCTCGCCTTAGGCTCGGTCTCAGCCCCGGCACTGCAGCCCTTCCATTCCAAACACAAGCCTTTCCACGAGAAGGATTCAAGCATCAGCCCTCCATTGAGTTTGGCAGCCCCTTCCCAGCCCCAGCCCAACTGCAGCTCTGGGCTTTCTCTTCTACCTAACCTAACCCTTCCCCACAATAAAAATACATCAAGAGACAACTCTTCTCCCAGCCCCACGTCTCCTCGGCCAGCCCCTGCCCAGCCACACTCCACCTGCAGCTTCCAGTCCCAGCCACATCCCTACCCCGAGGGCCAGCTGCAGGCCAGAGAACTTGCCACTCCAAGAAAGGCTGGAAGAAAGGGATTCATGAAGCCTAGAAGAGAATTCCATTGCTGGAAATATTCAAGGCTTGGTTTGACACCTTGGATAACCTACTCCAAGATCCTGCTTTCAACAGAAGGGTGGACCCAATGTGTCCCAGGGCTCCCTTCCAGTCCCGTCTCTTCCATGACCCTATGAGGTCCCTCCCTAACAAACAAGAGCCCATCGTCTTAAAAGCAGCTAGGAGATGCTGCAAAGCAACTTCCAAATTTTAGCTGGGAAGTTTGGAAAAACCTCCAAAACCCAAAGCAGGCCGTGTTAAGAAAATATAAAAATAATCCCCAAATAGCTCCAAAACCCAGCAAAAGAAACCTGCCATGAACCTCATAACCCTGCAGGCAAAGGTCTTGGGATGCCAAAGACTCACTAACACCCCCGCCCCCCAACCTCCTTGAGGAAGATCAAACCTTGTGGCCTCTGGACTCCGAGGGCCACTGGAAGGCTAAGCACCCAACTAAATGAAAGGGAGAAACCAGAAAGTTTATGTATGATGATTTTAACCATTACAAGCTTTCAGTCTCGCTTCAAATGCTGCTCTGGGCTTCCACCTCCACCCAACCCTAATCAAAGCTCTAACCTCCTCTTTCCAGGACAGCGGGCAGTGGGTTGGCAAAACAAAATTGCAAGTTTCACACAGGCCTGTGATGAAATCTGGAATTGTGGCATCAGGTTAAGAACCCAGTAAAATCCTACTGTTCACTTTCTCTTTTCAATAGCCAGTCAACACATCTCCCTGTGATACAGCCTTTTTTGTGCGTGTTACTGCTCATCAGCCCCATAAACAGGACACTCAGCTCAGCTATGTCAGGTTGGTATCAGAATGGTAATCACACTTGAAGGATTTTACAGACCATATTTTACAGACCTGAATCAATCCATTCAACTTCCAATAGCTTGAAAACCTGCAAGAGGGTAAGCACTCTCAACGTCTGCCCATGCCAGTGATGGCCCAAAGCATACACCACTTCACAGAGTCAATGGTATGGCTCGTCCTCCACCATCACCATGCAACCCTGCAAGCCACTGCGCACCCTTAATTAGATACTCAGCAGCTTCCTGCAGAGACCCAGAGGCCATCACGTGGTAGATGTTGAAAGCCTTGGGGAATGTTTATTTGACTTCTGATTCACTCTACTAATGATTTATTGCTTGGAACTCTGCAAACAGAGATTTTTCCAGACAAGGAGACTATGAGCAAGCTAAACAGAGATCTACCAGGAATGGGGCAAGCACAGCTGAGCCTGCGTCGGGGGAGGGATGGACTTTCACAAGATCCCTTCCACGAGGTGACTTGCTCAAAACCCAACCACGGCATAACAGCAGAAGGGGCGCCCCAACTCCCAACCTCTGCACGTGAGGCCAAACTCAAGTATGCCACCTTTAAGCTCTAATTCCTCTTTCCACCTCGAGCTGTCTCAAGCACAGTACTTCCCATCCTGTTAGACAGGTACTCCAGAAATTGTAAAGGCGGCTCACGCTAATTGCTCACTCCGAGAGGTCACATTCACCTATCAAACCCATGCCATCTGGGGCTTCTGAAAGATTAAAAAAGAGAGACAAACAAGAGGATTATTAAAAATTTAACTATATACCATATTTATTATCAATCCACAGGATAATCTGATTGCTACATGAGCTCATAAAAGCTATTTCACCTTTACAAAATTAAAAAAAAAATGTGCCACAAGGATGTAATAACTGCTGATAACCAAGGACTGAATCTTAAAATTATAAATTTGCTGTAGAAAAGATTAAAAAAAATTATATTCACTTTAGAATTTTACTTTGAATAAAATATTCCCCTGTATAAAAAATAAAAAAGCTTGCTCTGGTTAGAATTAGAGTATTTTTCTTCTTCTTTTTTTAAATCTGGGAATTTGCATAATATCTCTGTAATAGGTTTCTTTTTTTTTTTCCTATTGTACCACGCGGCATTCAAGCATAGCAGATTAGAAACAAACATGAGAAAAGCAGTCTTAAAACGTATGAAATCCACATGGGAAGTTTTAACTTCCTTTCCTTTCCTTTCCTCTATTCTTTAAAGACACTTTAGCCAGAATAGCCTTGGAAAAGAATACAGGTGGGGAGGGACCTTCAATGTGCCATTAAGTAGAGCAAGGTAATAAAAGGCCTTTCGTAAGTGCTTTCTTAATAAGGTGCAGAAGCAGACTGCAACGTTGCTAGTACTGCACTATGTACAATATTCACAATAGATTTTTCTTTATTTAAAAATATTCCAGCTAGTTCACATTTTCTCTTCCATTCTGAGGCTTTCAGTTCCATCTCAGCCTTGACAGCGAGAAGCGCAGCAGCACCACTTCCCTTGTGGTCGGTTGGTCCTCTTATGAAACACTGGAACCTGTGAGTGGGCCAAAGTTCTTGGGTTGTTTTCCTACATAGCAACCTTGGAAGTCCGCCTGGGTTCAGGTGTAGATACTGACGGCTGGAGTCCTGAGTTAAAAACACTCCGGCACTGGAGTCGGACACAGCAATGTTTTATATTGCCAAGGCTTTACCTTAGATTTGTCTCGTGTGCGTCAAGGGATGAACCTCTCCTAGAGAAACGTAAAATACAAAACCAAACAAAACAAAGCTAAAAAAAACACACCGCCAAAGGCTTAGCAGCTCTTGACTCTTGACTGGGTGATGTCTGACGTTTTCTTGATGACGCTGGCCCGTGTCTCGCGGTCTGGCCGGCTGCTGCTCGTGGAGGCTGTGGACACTACTTGTGGCAGAGGGATGTCTGGAAAAGGGGGCCAGGAGCTGTTGTAAGGCAGTGGGCAGCTTTCTTCTTTGATGGTGACTTGGAGGTCAGGCTTGTTGGCTACAAAAGTTGCCATGCTGGGAAGCATATGAGAAGTGTTCCTCATTCCCAGATTGCTGAGATACTGTTTGCCTTCAATGTTTTTCTTCTGCCAGTGAAGTCGTCCCTAGAAAAGGGGGAAAAAAAGGAGGGAAGACTATACGACTTTTCGAAGTGATCCAAGTAACAAGATGAAGACAGAAACATCCACAAATTGCACAGGAATTACCCTGTCTCTAAAAGCCTGAGCCTCTAGCCAGTGGCTTTGATTGTCTTTGCTCTCAGCCACTCTTCCCTTTCAGAAGTCGTGTGCCTAAACCTTGGGGTCTCTCCAGCACTCAAGAGGCTCTGCCCACTCTTCTGATGGAAAATAAAGGCCTTATTCCCAGCATACTGGGGACAAAAATGGACACGGACAACCAAACACTCAGAGCTCAAATTGGAAGTGTCTCCTCCGCTACCAGAGAGCATCTTCCTGCCAACAAGCAGGCACAAAGACCCAAGACCTCTCAAACAGCACCACCCAAACTGTCAACACAGGTGAGGCTGCCAGGAAAACCACTGTCACTTGATGGTGCATCCCCCATCACAGGGAGGAGGTTTGCCAAGGGAAGATGAGCATCCAGTCCTTTCCCCATCACACATGCTGCAATGGCACGTTCTGTTAAAGAAGGTTTGGGGAGTCATTATTGGCAGTCTACATAGGGGTTCCAGCCCAACCAAGGCACAAGAGACAAACTCAAGAGGGTTAGCTGTGCTGTTATACAGCTGCGCAACCTGCAGTTCTCCAAGAAGGAGGATTCAGGGCTTTCTAGGGGGCACAGCAGGAGAGATTTGCAAGAGGCCTTCTGCAAAAATGCAGCTGGACCACAGGGCACCTAAGTGCCCTCAGTGAGCTTCCCCTGGCCTCTAAGTACCCACAGAATCAGTAGGTCTGGTCACTTGATGGCAGCCCCAAAAGAAAGGCAAGTGTTGGTTTTGCATAGGTGCAGCTCAGGAAACGTTCATGGGGTGAGTATTTTCTCCACAGATTCCTTTCACCCAGCAATACCCAACTGACTGCTCAGGAAAGCTTTCTGCCTCACATACCTCAAATGTTCAAGTTACGTTTCTACCATACGTGTAAGCATTTCCTCCAATTGTCTGGGTTCAGGTGCCATTTAAGGAAAACAAAGTGAGCATGCTTTCAACCAAGATAAAATACTCACTACCCAGCAATGTCAATGCATCATATTAACACACTAGCTGGCACTGTTGATAGCTCACTAGGACATCTTATCATGCAAATTGATCTCCTTGTAATTTGCACAGATGAGGAGGAAAGAACTTGTAGAGATATCCATTCCGTGACAATCACCCAAATGTCGGTCTCCCTTGAGCCCTCCTGTTTTCTTTTTATCTCCCAGCTATTATTAAAATGAATACTCCACTGGTAGACAGAGTTGCAAACAGAGAAGGGGAAGAATACCTCAGGACACTGTTCTTGAGACTTTGCTCCAAAGTGCTAAAAATCCAGAAAACACTTACCTCTGCATTTTCTTCATCGCTTGGAACACTGTCAGTCGTTTCACTTTCTGTCAAACAAAACAGAAGCAATAATGAAACTTGCTGTTCTATCTACAGTAGCAAAATCCAGCTCAAGAGGCCTGATCCACTTCCAGCAAGTGGGAGCAAACAGAATCAAGCCAAATACCCAGTAAACAATGGAGAAGCATAGAACCCCTGCCCCAGCAATCAGCACAGCTGCATTGAACAACTGGACTGAATTCACATGATTATCACAGTTAACATGGCTACACTCTGGGGAAGACAGCAACAGAGGGGGACAAAGTACTGTGCTTTCTCGGCAGAGGGAAGAGCCTCCCACAAGTGGGGGATGCCTCTCTCCCTTGCCCTCTCTTGGCAGCTCCAGGCCTGGCAAAGAGCAAAGTTCTGTCCAAATCCTTATTTTTATCTCCCTGCAAAACCAACAACAACTCCACCCCAGAGGAGATAAGTGTGTTTTTGTTTCATGAACTGTTATCTCAGCCTGCTGCTTCAAGGGCTTTGTTGTCACTTCTGGTGCTTTATTACTGTTGTTATACTTTGCTCTCGTTTTGCTTTTGCCACCTGTTCCCAGCCCCCCCCTCCCATTTCTCAACCCTTCACCCACCACTCAAGCACTTAGAAATGCTACTATCTCCAGCCCCATCACCTCCCTCTGACTCACACAGCCTCCCTCACACTCATCACTTCAACCAGAGCACAAACACAGGGGTGCAGCTCCAGCAGGACAGCCATCCTCCTGCAGCTGCATCCCTCCCTTGCAGAAGAGCCTGAAATCCAGGAATTTTGACTATTTTCAAGCCCATGTGTGTCTGAACACAGGTCTCCCAGTGTCTGAGGGTCAGGCTCCTAGCCCATGGGCTGGTTGAGAGTTCTGTGCCTCAGACACATCCGAGATGGGGGCGCTCCTCTTTTCAGAACCAGTCTGTGATGATGGCTGCTGCCTTCAGCACAGCCGCCCGGTGCCCAGCACCTCGCCCAGAGAAGCAGCAGCCTGGACTGCAGGTCCCCTTCAACTCATGGGGTTTTGAATCACTGTGTACTGTCTCCTGGGAGGATAGCCCTAGGCATCTATCAGGATACCAACAGCATTCAGAAGAGGTCTTTCTCCAACCCCTTCGCCCAACGGGGCTGAGCAGATAGGGCTCAACCATGCCCTGAAATTACAAGTCTGAAGGAATGATGTGATGAGTTACTGTAGCAAGCAAGGGAGCTCTCAATTTCCACTGTCTGCTGTGTTACACATTTCAGCCCATGCAGACTGCTTTGCACAGTCCCTGCACCCCCGCGAGCATATACCACAAACCTGCTTTCCCAAAAAGCAACCTTGTGCTCTGCACTGGACACGAGTGCTATGGGTGCACGGACTGTGCCTCATCGATCGTACCCCTGCATGTCTTCAGAGAGACTGGCAGCACCTTGCCCTTCTCTCGAGGCTTGGCTAAACATTAGGTTTAGGCAGAGGGCTGTAAACAAATGGTCTGAATTACTCTTGCAGACCCCAGGAGCTAAACTGCACCCAAAGTCCTTCTGAAGCAAGGAAGCGCGCGGCTCAGCTACTCCAGACTTCTGCTTCCAAAGCCAGCACCTCCCCTACGCCAGTCTCTGATGTAGCACGCAGTAAGCACAGGAGCAGTCCAAAATGTTAAATCTAACTGCAAAGCCCCATGAAGTTAACACTCTGCAGGGCTTCTCATTCACTGGCCCCAGTAGAGAGAGATGTGCCAACATGATTAAGCTGGCTAATTAAGCCATACAGGGGGGAAGAGAGTCAGAAATTAATCTGTGCTAAAGAGAAATGGCCTCAGAGATAGAATCAATAGGAGGAATCCACACAGAGACAAGAAACAGATATTCCTTGACATGAAGAAACATGTGGCAACAAAAAAAGAGTGATGCAGCTGAAAAGGAATCCATCCTTGGTGTTTATACATAACAAAATGCTGAGCAAGAGATAGCACTATAGTTAGCAAAGCCAGGGAAGCTAGCCACTCGGGCATGGAAAGTTAGAGAGGTTATTTCAATCAAGAAGGTTATTTGAATCAGAGTCAAACACAAGAGGAGGCTGACAAGAACTGTCTCGGTACTAAGAAAAAAGGATTTCATAGACGTCAGTGGAAACATGAGAAAACTCACAATGGCCACTCATATCACTTGCCTGAATAACGTCAGAAAGGAACTAGAAGTGTTTTTGAAACAAAACAGATTTATGTAGGACAGCTGATACCTCAGGCTACTTTTTGTTGTTGTGTTATTTCAGAAGAGCTAAACCGACTGTTCCTGCACAGCTGTTATAGTCATACTCTTTCCTGCCATTCAGCAGCAGCACCTGACAGAGCAGGCAGCTCTACCCAGCAGACCCATGAGCACAGGGCCAGGGCTCCTGTGGTTCTCCTGTACGGGTTTGTGTGGAGCAAGACAAAGCCAGACATAGTTACAGGAGTGTCCTACAAGTTTCAGGGGTCTAACAAACCACAGACCCCTGTCCTCACTTCTGCCTCAAGGGCAAATGCATGCTTTAAAAAAAAAGAGGTTCATGGAACAATTTGGGCTGGAAGGGACCTCAGGAGGTCTACAGCCCAACCTCTTGCTTAAAGCAGGGCCAGCTACAGGACTGAATCAGGTTGCTCGGGGCCTTATCCAGTCAGGTCTTGAAAACCTCCAAGGATGGAGGCAGCACAACCTTTTTGGGCATCCTGTTCCACTGCCTGACTGTCCTGGTGGTGAAAAAGGTGACACTTTTTCTTATATCCAGCTGAACCAAGTTCTCGTTTCAATTTATACCTGCTGTTTCTCATCCTTCCACCACGCACAACTATGAAGAGCCTGGCTCTGCCTTCTCAATAACAACCCTGCACATAGGGGCAGGCTGCTATGAAGTCCCCCAAATAATCTCTTGCTTGGGCTGAACAAGCTCCAGTCCCTCAGTATCTCCTCAGAGAGCGAGCGCTCCATCCCTTGATCATCCTGGTAGTCCCTCCCAGCACTTCCTCCCATTTGTTTATATCTTTCTTGGACTGGGGGGCTCAAAAATGGAATCAATAGTCCAGAAGAAGCATAACTAGTGCTGAGTAGAGGGGGCTAATCACTTCCCTAGATCTACTGGCCACACTCCTGAAAGCCGGTGGCCTTCTCTGTGGTCGGAGCACTCTGCTGTCTCACGCTCGGCTCACTGCTCACCCACCTCTCTGCAGAGCTGCTCCCCACCCCATCAGCCCCAGTCTCTACCCTACAATTTCTTCCCAGGCACAGCACTCGGCATCTGTCCTTGCTGAATTTCCTAAGGTTCCTGCTGGCCCATTCCTGCAGCCTCTCCAGGTCTCTCTGGATGGTGGCTCTGCCCTCATGCAGGTCCCCCCTATTTGGTGTCAACTGTAAACTTCTCAAGTGTGTACTCCAGCACCTGCTGATAAAGATATTACAAAGGACTTGTTCCGGGACAGACCCTTGCAGTACTCCACCTCTTAGTGGCCTCTAGCGAGAGTAACCAGGATCCTCAAGAGCTGCCATGAGATGCATTCAAAAGCATGTCAGCAGCATAAAGTCATCTCTGTGTTACCTGAGTTATGGACTAGCAGGTCCTGGTTTAAGTTAGGACAGCTGAAGGCCACCAGGATACTAAGACAACATATGGGGATAGCAGAAGTACTCCATGCCTCATTTTCCTTCTGCAGGCTCACTGCACTGACTTTAAGGGAGGTAGCTCATGACTTGTTCATGTCAGGATGGTTCTGCTGTCACCAGACCACTCCTCTCTACCGTCCCAGCCCAAGCAACCACCATGACTTCCAGACCAAGACTTCTGTTTGCATTCCAAGAACTTAGATCTTGTAGCTGAGGTTAAAAGAAAGCATCATTGTCACGTTCACACAGATAAGAAAAGTCCTGAAAGAAGCATTTAGAAAGTGGACAAATGTTTCAAAGGCCCCATCTCCCACCTGCTAATAAGTTAAAGCACGCTCATGCCTCTGTCTTATGCTTTGCAAAGCCCTTCTAAATGCTCTGCCCATTACAGACTAAACACATTGGGAGGCATGATCGTTTATCAACATGTGTGAGACTAACATTGGAGGCTATTCAAAAGAACATCATACTATTCACCCGAACCCAAAGATAAAAATTCTTAAATACATATTTTATAAAAATGCATCTGGAAGTAATTTTAGCCTAATGAGTCAAAGGCAAAACCATGTGTAAAATACTAAATTGCATGGGGAACAATTAATACTTACGTTTGCCTAAAAAGATTACATTTATGTTTCTACCCAGTCTCTTGAGGCTTGCAAGTTAGCAGCACGTTAAAAAAGGAAAGTCAGGTTGGATCTGAAACTTTTTCTACTTTCAAATGTGGCTTTGCCCTGCTTCCTACGGAAGTAAGGCTTACATGATTACAGGGACTTTACAGAGTGTGCCTGCATGTGCATTTGCGTCTGTTCTCCCCTAACCACTTCTGAAAACACTGTCAGACTTGGATAAGGGATAAACGAGTGCCAAAGACTCTTAACTTCCTACCAATTTTATGAAAATAAGGGGCCAGACAAAAAAGAGAAACCATTAGCACCCTGACTTGGGGAAAAGCTTGTTATCTCACCCCTTTTCAGATATCAGAGAATCCAGATGGGAGGCAGGCGTTGGAAGTCAGACGTCCACAGCTCTGCTGCTTGCAGACCGCTTCTTATCAGTTGCTACACGGCTGTTCTAGTCTGCAGACTATTTGTAACAAGACAGATCCACTCCCCCAGGGCCCTCAGTTCCCCGTCTGCATTATATACCACTAGTACAGCCCTTAGCACTCTGTGACCACTGTGCTAGGCACCAAGGAAATATAAACAGAGAAGACCTTTAATCTTTAGTAAGTCAGGGGGCAAAAGGGACACACTATATTTGCAGCACATTGTTTTTACCACTAAAAATGTCACTCTAATATGACATGAAAAGACCTCGCTGCATTACATCTAAAAAGGTTCTTTTTCCATTAATCACAGGCTAAAATCTGCAGCTTACATTTCCAACCTCAGATCTGCCCAGTTTTTTCCCAAGGTGAAATGAGCAGAGGACTGTGAGTTTTTGAGTTTCATTAAAAATGCAGAAGGCAGCAGCACAGACATTTCTGGTTCTTTGCCAGATACCCTGGAAGAGTCCCCTTGCCCCCAGCATCTTCCGAACATTTCCAAAAAAACAGAATGTAAAGAAACACCAGGATGCTTACCTGCATAGGACGAGACAGGGGAGATCTGTAGGGGGTACAGCTGGCTCAGGCTGAGGGGCTGTTCATCGCTTTCTGTAGTCACCTCTACTACCTGGCAAACATCAGGAGGATTGGCAACTATCACCTGCTCCTCGCTGCTGCCATCAAGGTGCGGCTGTCCTACAACTTGGGGTTAGAAATAAAAAATTGATTACTCATAACACCTTGACCCCACTGCATCACTACAAGCCTGTCCTTGGAGCCTGCTTGGTATTTGAGTGAATCCTCAATACCGTCTCAGTGCTTTCTTCCGTGCCCACCATCTGCTTTCAATGGTAATTCTAAAGGAAACCTGTGTGATTTATTTAGTTTCCATCACCTTCAGACACATTTTTTTCCCCCACTTGTGACGACTGAAAATGCCTAACTCTCCCCAGGCTCTCACACATAACGTCCTTGAGCCCTCCTTGGCATACCAGCTATCCAGAGGCTTTCCCAGGGAAGACCACAACCGCACTTCTCCTCCACCCAGAAACCTGGTCTCACCAGGACATACAGACCACATCTCTCCTAATCTGGGAAAGCGTGCTCACCCAGCAAGCTGCCCACATCCCATGGCCTCCGGATGCTCTCATGTAAATTATGCACCAGAAAACCAGAGCTGGCATGCAAATAAACAGCCACATGGTCACGTAAAAAATGGTGGGACTCTGATTTATACATGACATGAATCTGAAAAATTTATTATGCTTATTCTCACTGATCCTTGCAATGCCAGTGATGGTATGTAGAAAAGCACAGTTGTACCTGTAGTCTGTAATTCTCATGGTCTGTGACTGAAAGCTACACTCTGGTTAGTTATTAACAGAGCTGTTTCCTATTCCCCCAGGCACATAATATTTAATACCAAAGGAACATTTATTTCTACAAAGTGAAGGCACCATGGATGCTTTGCAAGTGTCTGGAAACGCTTTGCAGTCATTAATTGCGCTACACAACATCCTTTTGAAAGAGGAGAATAAACCGAGGTACCAAGAAGTTACTGAGCAAAGCAAAACTATGGTGAAAGCCAGAATCTCACTTCTCTGGAGCTGCTTGAGACAATTCCCTCTGTCTTGTACAACTCCCCTATCGATCCCAACAGGGTGAACTGCATTAATCCAACATGGAGCTGAAAGCCACTAGCTGGATTTGAAGAGCACACAGGGATGGAGCTGTCTCAGAGGATGGCTAACCTGAATCCACAGTTGTCCACGAGAAAGGGAAGGACTATAGATATTCTTTCACTGGAACCCAAAGCTTCAAGAGGAACAATCTTCATACAGACAAATTCTGTACAAACACGGTGCTGTGTTGTTAGAAATTCAGACAGTACATTTTTTTCTATACCCACAAGGGGAAAAAAACGTAGGCAATGAAACACAGTAGGTCTTGAAATTCTTCTGTTAAGTGACCTAACTACTCTAATTATTAATTTTAAAAAAGGCAAAAGATAGCATCTATTCCTGGATGAACTAAGATAAATATACATGAATGTACATGTATATACACACAAGCCATTCCTGCCTTCTATCTCTAGACAGGGCTAGAACACACCTTTTTGAAAAAGTGACAGGTTTTTCTCCAAGAGAAAAGCTGCATATCATTTTGCTTTGTGAAGTGCCAGGTAACCGCTGGAAAGCCCCTCAAAGCTGGATGTATATTTTATGAGACAATTCCAGCATAAATAAAATTACATAAATAGAGGATAGTATTTGTTTTTTTAGAAGTTGAACCACTACAATTACTACGATTTTGTTCCAGGTATTTCATTTCTACTGTATTTCCACCTTTTCTGGTTCTGAAACAACCTGCTTTTTATTGAGTAGGGTGTGGAGGGCAAGAGCATGCACACACACAGGGTTAATTTTTATCTGGGAGAAACCAATATTGTGCAACCCCGTCTGGGTACGAGAGCAGGCCATCTGCACTGTTTTATCTTTCTCCTCAATACCTGACGAATTCTTACCCACCCTGATAGATAACTTGCACAGCAAAAACTACTGCTCACTTTGGCAATATGCCACCACTTTCCCGTGAGCTGCACGTATGTCAGAAACACTGCAGGTGCTGTTTGTCTTTTTTCCCTTCCAGCTGATTTCTCTCCTTTTCTGCAGAACAGATCTATTTTACCCTTTCCCCCCTG
This sequence comes from Vanellus vanellus, assembly GCF_965231255.1. Lineage (NCBI taxonomy): Eukaryota > Metazoa > Chordata > Aves > Charadriiformes > Charadriidae > Vanellus > Vanellus vanellus. Next base: position 79,581,452 of record NC_138909.1, on the reverse strand, counting down.
TTTACATTAAAAACCTGCTTGCAGTCCTAAATAAGGACTTCTCTCTCCAGGCTGGATAAGCAGCACACTTCACAAGCCATTAATTAACCAACACTGGATGACAGTTACCCACCCGAGCCTTGCCGTCCTACCCCTGAAAATGGATTCTGTGAGTCCAGAGAAAAATGAAAGCCCTTAAGGGGCAAATTCAGTTCTGTTCCTCTGAACCTCTTGCTTGGTTTCCACAGACCTTTAACCATTTTTAGATGTTGATGTTGCCCTGTAAATTACTCAGACCTTCTAAGGTGCAGGATGCATTCATCTCATCATAAAATCAAACGGGAGTTCAGGATACACTGTACTGTAGAAAACCAAGACTGCAGCAAAATTACTCTCTCTGATGTTAGTGGATTTTGGGGAACACCAGGTACGTTCCAAAGACTCCTGTTAATTGATCTCTGTTTGACTTTAAGACTGTAAAATAAAGCAAAAGTTTCTTCCCTGGGACTTGGCCTTGGTGTGCTTCAGATTTGTTTATGACTCAGTCAGTAAACAGGAAGCACTAATAGCACTACGGTGCTATTCCTTCAAGTTATAAAACCCTCTCTAATAGTAGGAGCAACAATCATGTTCTAACACTCTTACAAAGCAACAGCTGATTAAATGAACTGCCATAAAGAGAGGAAAACTACTCACAAACTCCTCAGCCACAGAAGTACTTGAGGGGAATGACTATGCAAAGCCGTGTGACCTAAGACGGGCATCAAAAACAGTCACTGCACAGAATTTCTGCCATCTCTCCAACCATATTTTTCAAACACTTTTCCAACGTATATAAATGTGGCATTCTAGAGAAAATGGTATATGGGTCACATTTTAGGAGCCCTAGCTGCAGTGACAACCTCAGCCAAAATAGAGCTGTCAAAACCAGCCCAATTATTCTACCAAGAACCAATTATTCACATGCTGAGGTGACAGCTAATTCCTAATGTACCAGTTTCTAAATGCAGTCTTTGCTGATCCTTGTTGTTAGCTCAGTGATGTTAAGAACTAACTCTGCTACTGAGGTGCCTGTAAAAAGAACCAAGTTCCTCCATTTCACCTGCAGGTTTAAACTCCCAAACAAAATGGTAGCCTATACAAATCTCTGCTTTGGGCAATGGGAAACCACCATCCAACCACCGTTTAACTTCTAAGTGACACTGGCTACAGTCTCCTCATAGCTAAGGACTACCCCTTGGAATAAGTTCATGTCAGGAAAAGCCACCTGAGCATGCCTGTAAGTGTTTTGCTCTCAGGGGAACCACCATGCTGCCACAGTGCTGCTCGCGGTCTCTGCAAGGTGGTGGGCCTGACCTGCAGCCAGGACCTCGCGTGGCTTGGGCTAGTGAAAATTGCGTCAACACGACTGTAACTGTGGTGTTTTCCAAAGTGCAAAATGATGATGGAAAGCTGAGTTTGGCAGAGTCAAAAGGGTTTCTGAAGTCACCTGTATGCTTAGCATGTAAGAAAAGCATAGAAGTACTTACCTACAAAGTTCACTGTACTGTCAACTTCATTTTTTATACTGGAGGACAGGAAATAGTCAGAAGTGACATCATTTAGCCCATTAATCCCAAAAGATGATTCAACTGGCTCTTGCTAGAATGAAAACAGTACAGTTGGGTCAGGTTTGATTTATTTTAGGAGCCTGGACTCAGTTCATCTCTTTGTTCTGAGGTGGTAATAAATCATATGGCTTCTGCCTGCCATACACCCCCTGCTCTCTGCTAGACACGGTCTTAGAATGAGTATTTTGGTTCTCTGAGAAGAAGCCAAAGTCTACTCCATTTCCAAATCTTCTGCTTTGAAACGAAAGCTATTTTTAATTTTCAGATTTAGACTGAGCTTCAGAGAGCAAGAAATTAGTGTGTTATTTACTATAAGAGATTAACATTTGGAACAAACAAGGAAGAAACATTGCTTTAAGATGGTACTCTATTTAATGTTTATCCTTATTCCCTTCCAAACTTGCTGTATCTCTTAGTGCTCTCTGAAAGGAAGCCTTAGCTTCTGTACAGCAATTACTAAATTCTAGCCTTAATTTTTCTCTGCAGCAAGCCTGAAAGCAAACCAAAGTGTTTACACTAAATACAGCCTTTTAGATCACATCATAAACATTACCACAGGGCAATAACATTGGGAAAACACCACCTGTTCTACACAGACTAAGCTTTCCACAAGATGCATCTCTGTAGGTCTGGTACACTCGAGTGGGAATCTAAAACATTCCCTTCAGAATAGACACCAAAAAGTTCAATTCCAAAACCTCAGGATTTCTTTAAAAAGCTATAAACATATTAAATTATTATCTACAGGTCCAACCTCCTCCCCAGTATTGGTTCTCTTAGGGGTTATCAGTTACAAAGTCTAAAGTCTTCTGCTCTTACTCTGGGCTGGCCCTGCCAGCCCTGCAAGGGAAGTTCTGCCTCACTCATGACCCAGACACCCACAGAGAGGTGCAGAGCTGCCAGTTGGCTTCGATGCCAACGCCATGCCCATTTTCACTGCTCTAAAGCATTTTGGCAAGGGCAGGGCAAAGGTGAGCCTCAAGATCTGTGGTGTCAGCCCTTCACAGTACTAACCCTATGAACCGTTATCACAGGGACAAAAAACTGGGGATGGCGTGACAGGTCTTTCCTGGACACCACATGCTGTAACTCAAAAAGAGCTGTCACTTCGACACAAGCCTGTGCCTTCCCAGCCATGAAGCAAGGCCATAACACAAACACACACCCTGCCCCAAGGCCCCTCTGCACATTGGAAGGGTGCAAAGTTAGTGCTAATGGCAACTGAGTCTTTGATGAGCTGCACCGGTTGTGTCAACCTGCAGGTCAAAGAATTGGAGAGCTGGAAAAGATAAAATTAGCTGTTATTGATCCACTGAGGATCACTGACTGCAGAGGCAGGTTAGGGCTGCACAATGGAGCCCGGACCATCTCGTGTTGTGCAACGCCCCAGCAAACACAGCAGCCCCCTGGGAACCCTGCGCGCGCAGCGCCTTGCTCAGCTTTACTGAGGCTTGGTTACAGGGAAATTTATTTAGTAGCTGCAGAAACAAATATGCATCCTGGAACTCAGGTTGGTGCCAGATCAATGAAGGGACTTGAACACTGGCACGGTTGGTGTTAAATCACCTAAATTTTCGGCGTCCAGATGCCTGCTGGAAGTCTAAGCTAAATGCATGGGGAAAGTTGTCACTTAGATTTTAAAAAATGTCTCAATGAGAAGCTGCATGCATAGTCAAAAGGATAAATCTAGGATAAGGCAGAAATTAAGCCTCAGGCAGGCAGTTTTCAGCCCTTAATTTTGTTTCAAAGGAAAGAGCCTATTTTTATCTAGGCTACTCAGACACTTACACCCTCTTCCCATTGCTGAGAATTCACATTTTAATGGGGACACCTCGTTTGCCCCAAAGCCCAGTGGTCAGAGATCTACCTGCGAGGTGGGAGACCTGCTTGCAGACCCCCCTCGCCTAACACAAAGCAGGGATTTGGTAAGGCCCAGGTCTCTCAGGTGCCCTGAGAACGCTGCTCAAGCTCAGCAAAATCTGGCAGGGCTCTTCACCCCCACCAGCGGTTGCTGTGGGTGCCCACAAGGTCCGGCAGTGGGAACAGAGGGGAGCTCTATGTGACACTCTTGCTATACTCAAGTCCCTTCATAGTTCTGCACTCGGATCCTCAGCTTCTCCCTTTGCTGATATTACCCCATCACCAGGCAGATTGTGGAGCAGCCTCCCACTCACCTCCACTAAAGAGAGGTTTTCAGGGTAACTGCAAGGTGTTCAATGCAAAACACGCAACTCAGATCTCAGGAATTCGCATCACTGAGCAAAGCAATTATAAGCAGCTTTCAATGCTCAGAAATGTGCATTTGCGTTAATTCATCCACCACCCTTCTCCGCTCTTACTGCCTTCAACATTCAATAGTCAGTTGAACAGTAGCTGAGCGTGGAAAGGGCATCTATTTTAAAATCCAGGCATATCTGGAGGCCAGCTTGTATACGCGTTTGTCAGAACAAGGGGGGACAGGAATACTACCTGGCCAGCAGCTCAAAGCCTACAAGATCTAGGTGGCCAGACCATAGCTGGTGCCTGGTGAGCTGTATGCTCGTGGTAGATATCGCTGGTAGGTGCTGGAGGCACGGCCAGCTCAGCTCACTGCTCCTGCGTCGCCTGGTTTAACACTTTTGTGCAGTTCTGGGCAAGCGAGGCTAGTGGAAAGCGCTCCCAAAAGTTGCGAGCATCACCCCATTGGCACCTACTCCCAGGCCTACAGTCCATCCTGCCAGATGGACTAATCTCCCAGGCATCACGGACTCCCTCATCAACGACTATTTGTGAAATTAATCTTAATTGAGAGGACGAGACTGTTCAAGAGCCTCTACAGCTTTTCAGGCATTTAATATTTTGACTAAAAGAAAGACTATGAAGGAGGGGAATGGCAAAGTGTTGCTGCCAGCTTTGGCAGGCATCACATGCTGCTCTGCTCTGAGTTTACTGGATCCCTCTGAACAGCGGCCACCATCAGAGTCACGTTATAACAAGCACACATGGCTGCGTGATCCAAATAGGATGGTTAAAACTGGTTCCTTTAAGACAATTTGAAAATCGCAGTATTTTGACCTGTAACTCCACAAGTCACAACTGCCAGAAGAGTGCCTGCCTTCCAAACCCAATTTCAATGGAGGAGTTTTCCCAGGCCTCCAGGTTCACCTGACCCAGAGCATCTCCTGGCCAGTGGGTGCAGGACCTGTGCCCAGGCGTAGGTGGCACAGCCCTTCACACAAGCGAGCAGCAGGGGTCCAAGCTGCCCTTCTGCTGCAGACACGGCTGCTACGTGCGACCCGAGGATGCCGACTTTACTGAAGGCTGAAAGCCTGAAACCTTTGCAATTTGCTTTTTGAAAAAAATCGAAGGCGGACCAACCCCTGCTGGTATGTAACACTGACCACCTCAGAGAGGCACTCGGCAGAAGTGTGAACGTTAGGGAACATCACGCGTTGTAGGGAAAGCAGTTTGGGTCCACGCTTTGAATAGGCAGAAATCTCAGGCAGTGACCAAGGAGCTTTACAACTGAGGCCTTCTGAATTACAAAACACGAGCAGAACATGCAGCTCTGACAAAGCTTCTCCCCCTCGCCTGAACGAAAATGAATTTCCAGTGCCTTACACACAGAAATTAATTGCTCCAAAAGGTAGCTCTATTGTTCAGAAGCATTCCTTCCGTAATTACTGTATTTCTACTTACACAGACAAACAAATGGCAAATGTATTGCCGAGGCTGCCAGTTTTCCAACCTCCAGGCGTTGCAACACCAGGGCTGTGTCAACTGATGACGTCAGTCACGGCTCTAACAGCCTTCACGTTTGTTAAAAAAACCCTAAACACTCAATGTAACTGTAGCTTCTCAAGCAAACCACAAGCATGAGAGATTTGCAAATATTCACCACAATATACTATTGGGGCTATTAAAAAAATTTGCAACAGATTGTTTTCACAAGCTCTCACACTATTAAACAGCCACTTCTTACCTTAATTTGTTTGAATTTGTCATCCTTCTCGGGCTTTGTTTTTTTTCCTGCAAGAACAGAAGGAAGATTTCTTAAAGTCCTATGTGCCACGAATTATGCTCCACACCTTCTATATTCACTAAGAAATAGACCCAAAACGTGCCTCAAAATGGCAGCACCTCCTAGGAAAGGGAGAACACATTTTGCTTAATTTTAAACCCCCCTTAAGGCCTGGGCAGTCAAAAATTCACCTTGAACAATTGGGCTTTGTGTTTCGTTTTTAAAGTGCTACGTAAAAGAACCACGATGGGGCCGAGGAAAGCAATTGCAGTCAAAAAATCAAGGTGAAAAATATGGAAGAGTGACAAACTAAGCAATAAGGCCTGTTAAAAACAGAAGGAAGGGGGAGAAAAATTCTCTTAAAGGGAAAAAAAATCAAAATATATGTCTCATCACATTTGTTACAATCTCACTGTAGCAATAGGGAGCTTGTTCATTGAGCATTGTTCATAGGGAGATTGTTCATTGATTTAATATGTGAAAAGAGATCACAATAAACTTCAGCAAATATTTCTGTAAATAGTTGCAACCTGGGATGGGGGGGGAATATATACTCTAATTCATGCAAAAGCGGTTTATGCAATCATGCTGGATTTGAGAATCCAGAAAACTGCACAGCATATGACCCTCACAAAACGTTGTGTGCCTCGGCAGACCCCAGCGTTGCTGCCCCTGCTCTGACCTGATGAGAGCCCGATGTGGAAGCTCAGACTTGCTGGTGCAAGCTCAGCTCTACCCCACTGTTTGCACAGACGTGTCCCAGGAATTTCTCCCATCTCTACTACAAGATAGCACTCAGAATTAAAAATGTTTGCAGCCAAATTTTTTTGCTCTCACTCACACGTAATTTTAGCCACACGCCATGTAGAAAGGGCATGTGAGAATATATACAGAGCCCAAAATATGTCAGAGTTTTATAGTAGCTGGACTTGCTGCAGCATCCTCTCCTGCCCCCATCTCCAGAATCTCAGCTTTCATTATGAACTTTTCTCGTTCTTACAGCTATGAGAAGAATCTGCCACAGGTTATGGTTCAAGGAAATATGTCTGAACATACAAAATACATCATTGAGAAGAGACTGGAAACAGTTTCAAAGCACATGTTCTACCTTTTGCGGATTGATCTCAGTTTCAGAGTATGATTCTGCCCCAAAAATGCCAGAGTTCATAATTTCCAATCATACTGACCTTAAACTGAAGATGTGCATTTTACCTCTCAATTTAAGAAAATAGCAAACTGAGCTGCAGGTGAATTGAACTTGATTTTAGAGGAACACCATGCATTTGATTTGCAGCTTATCTTTTCATCCGAAAATCCTAGACACCAGGGAATATCAGAGGACTAAGGAAGCCATCGTTCTACTCCATGAAACAGTAGCAAAGGCATAAGGAAGCCAATCAGCCTTAAAGAAGCCAATATTTCTATTCCATAAGAAACCAAATACTCATGAGATTGACCTGGTGGTTAGGTCCTCTCCTGGCAGGTGGGAGACCTAATCCCTAAATTTGGGGATTCAAACATAGTTTCCCATTTCAGCATTATCATGCCGTGGGGGCTGTTTTTTCATGGCCTAGTGTAGCTACATAACAAACAAAGTGGTTTCACAGTTCAATGTTCTAAGCAGAGAGCATATTGCTCTCACTCAGCTCAACAGAGCACCCGTTTATTTCAACCCTTGTTTGAAAAAAGATCTTAGAATCACAGAATGGTTTAGGTTGGAAGGGACCTTAAAGATCACCTAGTTCCAATTCCCCCGCTATGGGCAGGGATACCTCCAATGTCTGCCACCATAATGTGAATGAGCACTACTGAGTTAAATGCACTGATCTCTAATATCCCCCTAATCATCTTCCTTGACTGAAGGAGACCCGGGACTAGCATCTGAACACAACTCCACTGGCTTTAACAGAACTAACACAATTTACACAGATCACCAGCTTGAGGGTATCACATCTCATTGATTATCTCCAAGCGGCTTGTCCTCTTAACTGAATGTAGCCCATTTTTCATACAGGTGTTCCTAAGTTCTGGGGAACAGCTAGATAAAAACCTACTGTGAAGCTGGACAACTGGTACATTTTGAGGGCCCCAAAAAAATAACAATGCCCCCAACACCATTTTCACGTTGACACGTTCTCCCCTCTACCTTTTTTGGAAGGTCTTTCAGATAATGGCAGCATCCGGTACACCCTGAAGGCATTGTTTCCTTTCTTTATACTTTTGTCCTTCACTTCTTCTATGTCAGGCAGAGAGTTCATAGCACAACGGAAGTTTGCCTTCCACGTCTTTGGATCGGGTTTATCTACTCCTGACTGGTATTTTCCTAAGCAAGAAAAGAAAGTTAGGCACACACAACGTGTAATTGAAAACCTAAGGCAAATTAGTAACAGTGTAGCTTAACTTCAAGGTATCAGCCTTCGGTTCCCATGACAAGCATTCAAACAATAGCTGAGGTTGCAAGAGAGAGTGTTGTGATCTCATTCCCATGCACATTTCTAGAACACATGATGAACAGCTTCTGGTCAAGAAAGACCCAGGGCACTGCCAATCAGATGTGACTCCACAACAACGTGGAAAAGCTTGCACAGCATTTACCTTTATTATGTCTGGCTCAAATCCATCGGAAGGCATAAAAAGCCTAAAGGCCCAAGTCTACAAAGTGCTGAGCGTGCTCTACTCCTGACAATTTTGAACCCAATCTTGTTAACGTTTAAATCAATTAAGTTTTACTGTGTTCCTCAATGCAAATGAGTTATGGCACTTCAATAAAGCTGGAGAGTATCGCAGACCTTGAAAAAAGCACTTAGCCTCCCACAAATTTAGAAACTTAAATTCAGTCTCTGTGTTAGTAAAAGCAAAGACAAGAAAAAAAGAAAATGTAACTTTAAAAGGGAAAACAATGTGAAAATCTGTCCTGCAGAAAGAGAGTTCCAATACCTGTGTGAATTGCCCAGTTTCTAAATAAGGGAGCATCTTTTTCAACATCCCACCCATGTCTTGCGGCATGCATCCAGGGAATCTGAAAAATCTTCTTCTCCTGGAAGGGAAAACAAACAGGAAATGCCAACACTGATTGACTTGAGGGATCTTCTGATGACTTTAAGTCACTTATTTAAAAACACAGTTCCAGCATCTGCAAGTGTTTTGCTTTCTTCTAACCCAGTGCCGCTGTCACTGAACTCAATAGGAAAATATCTACTGGCGTCACCAAAAGCAGAATACAGCCCTAAGTATATGAAATACTCGGATGCCCCTTCACCGACGATGAGCCTGGTGGCTTTCCAAGCTGACACATGGGTAAAACATGCAGTGCTACACATTTCTAAACATTCAAACGAAGGCTAGTTTTGGCAGCACAGACACTTTCTTGATTAGAAAAATTAGATATGAAACTAAACAACCACAGGAACAGAGCAAACTCAAGGGATTTAGAATTTAGGCAGTAAAATACTAGCACAGTGAAGGAAAGGGATCTCCCAGATTTATATGCCAAGCAAACGGACATATGAATATATGAACTGTAGACATCTTTCCAGTGGGGATAAAAAGTACAGGACACACATGTGAAGGGGTGGCATTGAAGACAACTGAATGTATTTTAGTTTAGAAACTTTAGGCCAAAGAGAAGTGCATGTAAAGCAATCCAAAGGAAGGCACTTTTAAAATTATTTTTTTAACACACAACGTAGTTAAATCAGGGCATGCCTTATGTGCTGGAAGTATGAACTGATTCTCAAAGGGATCAGAAAAACTCATGAAAGATAGTACACTGGTGACTATTAAAGATGATTAAAAATGGGATGCAGCTCCAGCTCTGGGAGCCCAATGGCTTTCAGAGCTTGAACAGCACGTTTCCTATACCCCTTCCACAAGCACCTGGCACACAGGATACTGGGCCAGATGTGCTTTTATGTCATCCAACACAGGAACGAATTCCTATGTGCTGACCTACAGGGCTGCTTCACAACTCTTCACGTTCATTTCTGCAAAGCCATACAAAAGGAGTTTGTTCAGCCACGGTTGTTTTTTCTCCCATATTGGGGGGAATACATGTTATCTGGCTTCACATGCAGACATCTTGCACTATAAACACTGCCACTACAGGTTTAGATCCACTTCTCAGTCTGTGAAGAGAACTTCCAGGGCAAAATGCACCCTCCTGAGGTGGCCACCTGAGCTACGCCAACTGAAGTGCACCCTAAAAGAGCTTATTTCTCTCCATTGCCTACAAACAACTCTAGACAGGCAGCTCTCATTTAAACGACTGGTAGCATTGTTTGTGGTCGGGTGAGATGAATCCTTTGCCCTTTCCCCTTCCTCCAACAACCACTTTTCTTCCTTGTCTGTCTGGTTAATATTTCACTAATGTCAAGGTTAGGTTTATTTCCCTTCCTTTCCATGTGATCTCTTCTTTTTTGAGCCTGCGTTTTGTATCGTCCTTCAACTGTTGTCTTCAATCCTTTCTCTCATTTACATCCACTTGTTCAGAACTGCATTATTCCCTTCTCGCTTGGCTTCACCTTTGGCAGCAATAAATCTGGGCTGGCCACTAAAAGAACGACAGATGCTCTCTTTTAATCTCTCTCTTCCTTCCCAGAAGACTTATGGGTTGAAAAGAAACTAAAGCTATTTTAATGAAATATTAATAATAAAAATAAAAGATAATAATATCAGTAAGAAAATAACGAAATACATAGAATATATACAAAATTAGTATTGAGCTTCCAGGATGACAATCACGTCACCGGCTGGCACTGGGAAACTCCCAGACTGGACTCAGCAACAGACAGGAACTGGTTCAGGAACACACAGATCAGGATCAAAGGCAGACGAACAGACAGAGTCCTCCTCGGACGCCAGCCATTGAAGAAAAGAGGCTGATCCCTTTGATCTCTCAGCTTTTATACTGAGCATGAGGCAGATGGGATGGAATACCCTGTTGGTCAGTTTTGGGTCACCTGTCCTGTCCTCTCCACTCCTCTCCACAGGTGCGACCCCTCTACACTTTTCTGCTTCCGACCCTCCAACGGGGCAAATAACAAAGTGAGCTGCCCTTGGTTGTTAGAGCAGTAAGTATAAGCAGGAGCCTCTCTGCATACCATTCTGTCGTATTAACTATAAACATCAGGCCTTATCACTTTGGAAGCAGACACTGTCTGAAAAACATGCTGTTAATTTCAGAGAGTGCAGTTAGCTAGAAGAGACTTAACTGAAAAGTAAAATTACTGAAAAGAAAATTGGTTCTATTCTGTCTCAAACCAGGACATTTTTAATTTGGTGAAAGCACAGATTTAACATGTTTCTCATTCCCCTTCAAGCCCTCACACTCTAATCCTTCCTCTTAATCTATTCCTATCACTTCTCTCACGTGCCTTTCGCCTCCTTACTCTTCCCCCTCTACATAGTTAAATCATCCTACAGAGATGCTCTCCTCTTTCCCCAAGCAGAATTGGTCTAAAGAAAGCCTCAACCTCACTATCCTGTGGTCCACAGCACTACTGTATTCATCAGAGCTAGAATAAACTTCCTTGTTTTTACTCTCCCGTACACTATAATGAGCATGGGGAAAAAAAAAAACCATACTTCCATAGAAAACAATTTCTATCACCAAGAACTTTAACAATTGACCAGGTTAGAAAGTGTTCTCGTGCTTGGCCATGGGGAGAGGCTGGAACAATGCTACACAATGCTATGGAGGTTATATCATGGATTTCATACTCCTTATGATAATTCAAAGAACTAGCAGACCGAACAAGACTCCAGACATAGCACCCTGTCATCATCAACCGTACTCACTGCTCCAAAAGAAGGTGCAAGGACACTCTCAACAGCAGTCTTAAGTGTTTATTACAGTGTTTCTGCTCATTACAGAAAGTTCTTCCCAATCCTAGATGTCTTGAAACACATGGTCTTATAGCAAATTATAATACAAATAATAAAATCATAGAATCCACACGTATTATAACTTTATAATACATATATAATTTTACATACCTATCTGGAAACTACAGATTTTCTCATCAACTATCAAGTAACTAATCTTCTCTGAAATTCCGCAAGACTACTGATTGCAGCAATACCCTGTGGTTGTGTGTTCTGCTCTAGTTTGCCTAGATGCTTTCTATTTAAATACTAATTTTTTATTCCACACATTATCAAACATTTACCTATCTCCTTCTTCAGTCAATGCTTCCTAATAATGACCTTAATAGGAAAAGGCACATCAGTGCTTAGACTGACCTTAGACTTAGAAAACCACGTGCTGTCTGGTACAGCACTCCATCACTGGATATTTTAACCTCACCTAAAGTCAAAAGTACAACCCACAAAACTTTTACAGCGTAACAGGAATTGCTACCAAACTGTCCCCCCCCAGTGGGGACATGAAAAGGAAAAAGGTGTCACATTCTTAGAAATAGGCAGGAGGAGGAAAATAGTATCAAACGCTTGCAAGCCTAGCGTTGCAAAACGCTCCAAGCAGGTGAATGAGCATGAGATCACACACTAGCTGGAAAGGCATAGGACAAATTTTAAATAGCGGCATCTGTCGGGAGCGTAATACTCCAAGCATTATCAAAGCAGCAGGTTGCCTCCCGACTCCTGTTACAGCTACTCTGAATGTTTCCACTCAAATTTCCTTTTCCAGATCCATGAGGGATACTGACCTCTCCTTATCCCCCTCCTCACAGCACCTATGCCCTCTACTGAACTATGTAATTTCCTTCACACCTCCCAGTTTTGTCTCTCTGGGAGGGTGAAGAAATTTTCTTCCTCCCTCATGCCATTCAGCAGGATAACATTTTCACTAGGAAGGTACTACACGAGTATTTATTTTTTAAGCCCTACAGAGAGGGGTCTGTTCTGGAGGTAAACACAAAGCAGGAGGTACAACGTGATCAACGGACAGTAGGGGAAGGAATTAGGGAAGGAGTTAGGTATATCAGCCATACCTGATTTGCCATCTTTAACTGAGAGAGGTTTAATTCCCTTCTCAGTCTGGAAAAATTCCCCAAGAAGAGACAGCCAATGACAAACCCAGAATGGTATTTGTTTCCTTAGTATTTAAATCTTATTTCCTTAAAAGCTGTGCACACAGAGGAGTGCGATTCTCTTGCTAATCTGACCCACTTTCTTTTCTATAGCATGAACTGTCCTTTGCCAAACTCCGACTAAAATATACAAATCCCAAAATCCTACAGCCTCCAGAGTCAGTTCCGTGGGTACAGAACAGGCTGCGATACACATGACGCTGTATCATTGATTCCATGCATGGCTTTGTTTATGGTCAGGATTTACAGTAAAAATAGAAATATTTTTGGTTTAATGATTCATTGTTGGAATGAATGTTTAAACATTTTTAAACAGAAATGCTCAGAAGTGCAATTAGCTTGTTGAGCACAATAAAGACAACCCAGAATGATGCCAAATCAGAGGGCAGAAGTGGGGAATCAGAGTTTAATAAACCTCAAGGCAGGCCACTTAGCCTGGTATCCTCCTTCTGGTAGGAGCCAGGGCTTTGTTTTAGAAAAAAAAAAATCCACTTCAAAAGACTGTATTTGTGAGACAGGCCTTGGTCAATATAGAATACGCTAACTAAGGACAAAATCTCCTACCGACTCTTGCACGCAAACAGTTTATGCCAGAAGCACAAGGCAAAATCCACTGTAACGACACCATCAGAGGGCTGGAAACATTAAACAACACGACATGCCTTGCAAACTGCCTTTATGAGCTGGTGGGCCAAACTTGGAAGAACGAAGGCCTTAGCGCAGTGGCAACGTTTTCATACTGCAGAGCAAAGGAGGCAAGTACGTTCCTGGGATCTACCGAAGAAGGCTACGTGAACAAAATCTACAGATGACATTATACTTAAGAGCAATATGCTCAAATCTGAAATATTGTGCAGAGAAATTACTTCAGGACTGGGCAGAAATGCCCAGCCAAGAATGGCAGAGATGGACTGTCAGCAGGAGAGACCTGACACCAAAGTAGAGATACTCAAGGAGAAGAATCCGTAGGGACCTGAACGTAGGATTCAAATTACAAAGACAACAGTAAAAACTAGTCTCTTCCTCCTTTTCAGCTGTGACCCCATTACGCAAGAACAAGGACCTACTCAAATTCACAGGGCAGCTAACCAAGGAATGGATAAAGCAATATTTATTTACCCAGCCACAGCATGCGAGAGTCACTGATGCAGGAAGTTCCTGAGAAACAAAATGTGTAGCTGTAATTTAAAGGGCTCTTGATAATTTTATCGTCACGAGCTTTTCTAGCTTTGAAAGCTGAAATGAAAAGTATTAATCTTAATTGCCATTCTTCAGCTTTAAAAATGAACACCTGAGTACCACAACTACTGCTACAGGGAGGATACCAGACTAACTGGGTTAGTGTCTTAACCAGAGTGGCAGCACCTATGTTTCTGCAGCTGACTTTGTGCATTTCCACCCATTTTGATCATGAAGTAGCCTCTGTAGCCAAAACTGTTTCATGCTTTTCAGTGTGCTGAATTACTCTCTTGCACACTGCAGAACGCATGCAATATTTCCAGGGTTTATTACTGTTCAAAATCTCAAATATACTCCTTAGTTTTATTGAGCCAATTTAAAAAAAAAAATCAAATTGGGCACTGACATTTTGGAGCCCATGCCTGTGCTCTCAAAGAGCCTAGAGCTCTCAGTAAGAGCTCAGGGCAGGGAATATTAGGTTTGGATCTGTCAGGGGAAAAGTTACCCTGTTTTCTCCCACGTTGCGAAGTATCAGAGAAGTCACACAAGTCTGAAACAGGAGATAGTTGCTTCAACCCACAGTCTAACACAGAATATAGCCTTCCACCTCAGGAGAGCATTTTGTTCACATCCCTCTGACACTACTTGGTGAGCAATCTGTTCCCAGCTTAAAAAAAAAAAAAACAACCTAGCGGAGTCTCCAGAAACGCTCACTCCAACAACAAAGAGTTGGAAAATGCTTTCAAAGGAGCCACAAATCCACCAGGCCAATGCAGGGCGCCTCAGATCTGGCAGGCGAGGCCGGAGGAACAGGTTCAGCAGGAAGCATTCAGCTTTGCCCTTCCTCCCCATGTCACCCCTTTGAATACCAGGAATGAGCTGATTTACCTATCCAAACCTCAGGCACTGCTATAAAGTCCCTCTTCAGCACACGTACACACGCACGAGCATGCACACACACCCCCTTACCTTATTTAGCCATTTCAGCCCTGGTATCGTGTTAGAGTTGATTTGCTCTTCCAGCCAGGGGCGCATCCGCATCCTTTCGACAGGCATTGTCACCCCCCCCGGGACGGAGCTGCAGGGAACAAGGGACAAGGTTACCTGTTTTCCAGACAGAACTGCCACGCAGCTCCCCCATCTCTGCACAGTACAGACTGTAGGCAGCTTTGCAGGCATCAACCAATTATAAATATAATAGTGACTCTGTATCTGTGCGGGAGCCTCCCATAAGAGCAACTCGCATGACAAAGCCTTCTCTATGACAGAAAACATTGTTCTGATACACCTGGATTAGGAAAACCTTCACCTGAAGAAGACACATCATATTGGCAAAAGCTTGTTTGCTGATACAGGTGGGATACCAGAGGCCACAAAGAAAAACAATTATGCTCCCGAAGAGACCTCTTTTTGGCCCGCATATCTGCATTTGCACAAGACCTTTTTTTGCCAATAAAAAAGATGTAACCAAAACAATTCATGTGCAGGAGGCATCACTGTACCAGCTAAAATGACGCACCTGCTAATGAGAGTGCTTTCAAATAGCCGTGTCTATCCTATAAACTTGACTAAAATTATGAAAAATACATTTTACATCACAGCAATTTAGCAGACCACTTTGGTTCTGGCTGAGTGGTTTAACCCCCTCCCTCCAGCTTTCTCTGATCAACCCGGTCACTGATTTTTTAGCTGCTATTTTACATTTTCATACTGCCTAGCTAGGAAGTAAGTGCTGTACAGCCCCCTCAGCTGCACCACATCACACTGTGTTATTCAGTTTAGACTCAAACTGACTTTTTTTTTTTCTGTCTCTCTATCTCTCTCTCACACACACACACGTGTGACCCCGATGCCACTTCCCTGTTTAGAGCTGTAAATTATTGACATAAGAGTCCAAAGTCTCGAACTCAAGGCAGAAAATTTTAAAAACATTAACCTATCTCAGGAACCGCTCTGAAAGCTCCAACTGGCACTAGATGCAGATTAAAGCACCACATTAAACTCCTGTTAAGCAGCCTGCAACCCATCATTTCCATGTTCAAGTACTTGCATTTAGGCTTCTTCGTCTTCTCCTCTCCCCCCCTGCACCAGGCTCAGCTCCTTCCTCTTTCCTTTGTTCTTCACATCTGTGTTCTCTGCATCATTCTTAACTTCTCTGCTCCACTATTCTTGTCACCTTTGATCTGAAAAAAAAATAAAAAAGAGAAAGAAAAATGAGTAGCTCACGTATTTGAAAGCACGCAGCAATGACACAAATGTAAATGGGTTTGTTCTTGCTTCCTATGGGAGTACAGGCATCAGACAGACTAACAATTAGGCAGTACCAGGCCCACACCCAGCACAAGAGGAAGAAAAACGTTCAAAGTTTCCTCTCATTGCTCTGAGGACATGTATTTCCTGAAACTAATAAGGAATTAAAACCTGAGTGCAACAATAAGGCTCTTTGATGTGTTCAGAGAATTTACCAGCAGCCGTGCTCACACTAATCTCTAGGCAAACATTTTATTTACTACTGTGTGGAGCTGGTGACTCGCGCTTCAGCCGCAGCCTTTTCCAGTGACTATGAATTTCTAAAATAGCTCAGAAAACTGCTGCAACTGCTCAGCTCCCTTTCAGGTTCACGTCAGACACGAAAAAAACAGCCAACCCCAGAACTCGACAGTGGCTGTGCCCTTGTGCAAACCCCCTCTCTGTGCAAGAGGCAAGCTGTTTTCTGGGTGAGGGTGATGCGGGTGCAGCATTTTTGGCGCCCAGGACGGTGGCGAGCTGCTGGCCACACCACTGCAGCCTCCTCCGCTTGACACCAACGATTCCCATCCAGGTAGCAGAGTGTGTACGGGAGACCTGTACCATCTTCCCCTACTACACATTGGGTCAAATATGAAAAATGCTAATGGCAATGTACTAAAAACGCAAGCAAATTTCGATTCATCTGTCAAGGAAGAAACAAGTAGATGCAATGATCATCTTACATGCATTTCTTTGTAAGGTATCTTTAAGTATGCATGCACTTTGAGACAATTCCTGGAAACACTGTGCATCATCTTCAGCGTTCAATATATGAGTGCTCCCATTTAGCAGTGGGACTCATCTTCTGGGTAATGAGCCTCTAAGACAAATCTCAAGCCCATCTGAATGAACAAATTAGACAGAAGGCAGAAAAGTAATCTTGAAGGCAGCAGCAATGAATCCCACCTGGGACAGGCAACTCAGAAGAAACAGAAGCTGCCTTTGTGCAAAAGCAATGCTTTTCAGGAGATGAGAAAGCTGCCAACATCACTACTATAAGGAAGCTGGTCTTGCCCAAAACAGCACTGTCAAGCCAGTCATCTCTTCCCTCCCACATCCCTGGGGCCTTCCCCGGCTGCTCGCCCGCAGATGCTGCGGTGCTCATCCCCTTTTCGGCACCCTGGGACTCCTCTGGGATTAGCACCCGCAGCTGTCAGCACACACCTTCACATCCATCACCCACACCAAGGCCAATTAAT
Source organism: Vanellus vanellus (assembly GCF_965231255.1). Lineage (NCBI taxonomy): Eukaryota > Metazoa > Chordata > Aves > Charadriiformes > Charadriidae > Vanellus > Vanellus vanellus. The sequence continues at coordinate 79,564,147 of NC_138909.1, read as the reverse complement.
CCCGAGGTAATCAGAAGAGAGGTTTGGCTTGTGAGAAGGGAGGAGTGGCTCCCAAGATCTGTTTATCTGAAAGTAAAACCAAACCCAGCTAAAAATAACCTGCAATGACGTTCAGCTGGAGGGACAGTGGGCTTCTTTTGGGGGAAAGTCTTTCACAAGGAGGGGCAAGCACAGCGTGCTCATTAAAACACACGCCGTGCTCCTCTAAGAGCATGTGCTGCAGAAAATAAAGCCTGATGTCTTCATGACACACCTCCATACCTGTCTGCCTCAGGACAGCACTGACCACAATGGTGATAAAATGTAGCGGGTTTTTTTGCAGTTGCACTTCAACAACATCCTTGTGATGAAAATACCAAGTCAACTCTACTGAGTAATTGCCTGTGGGAAAATAAAGGTGCCACATCTCCCCTCCTGAGCTAACACGTGATTTATTTGTACAGAAAGAAACATCAACTTCTGCAGTGCCTTAAAAGTAGCCCCTATCTGTCCCTAAGCAGGGTTAATGGGAGAACTTGTGAATCTTATTTTGATGGCTCCAGGTGGGAGAACCTGAAGTCCACCTATCAGGGTGTAGTGGGACAATCACCTTCTGGCATTAAGAGTCATTCAAGTTTGTAAAGACCTTTGAAATTCTCCAACAAAATATAAGCAGCAAAGGCATGTAAAGTTTCAGAGGCCATCATCTAACATCAAGCCAGCTTCAGCCTCCATCAGAATACATTAATTATAAAGCAAAGCTACAAAGCCAGAAACTAAGGTGAGCCATACAAAACAGCAGGCATGCCAGGTTCCTTCACTCCAGCCTCTCTCCAGTGGAAAGGAAAAAGCAGAAACAGTGGATCCTTGTAAGGAGAATAAAACATCAATATTTATGTTCTGAACCAGACTGTAAAACCGGGAGCACCTATGCACCAATCTCCCATTCTTAGTTGTTAACATTGCACTTCCCCTGCACATTTACACGTAGAAGCAGGTATGTGCAGGCATCTCGGCACAAGTGGACTCCTACCAGTATTTTCAGAGTTGCCAAGGCATCCAGTTCCCACCAGCATGAGCTCCTGAGCCATGGGCACCTATCTGCTTCCCTGAGTAAATCTCCCCAGAAGCCCGGTTACCTTTGTCAGCCTGAACCTTCGCACTTGGGTTAACTGGGAGAAAAATGGCTTAATGCCTGCCTTGGGTCACTTGGCACCATCTTCCTCTGCCTTGGAGAGACCATGGCCGGGGATGGCCGGGCTGCAGGGGAGAGGAGCAGAGCTGCCTGGGGCTGCAAGGGGAAGGAGCAGCTCCAGCTCCACCAGTGGAAAAAGAGTACCTCACACTCCATCACCCTCACCCTTCGGTCCTATCCCAATTTTGTCAGATGCTAACACCACTTTGTGCACAAGACCAGGGAACCCAGCAGGCTTACAAGCAACACCTCTTTCTGTAAGGCTTTTTTTGTCTATTTGATCCTGGATCGTGGCTTTCAACCTGCTCAAAGACGTGTGGGACAGCACAACCAAGAGGGGAGGGCCCTCTGGCATGGGAGCAGGAGTGAGCAGCAGGAGATGACAGGGAAGAACCCCTTAATCCAAAACCGCTAATGAAGCCCCTCTGCTTTTAAACCACAGCTTCAAACTTGGACTCTACTGAACCCCAGCATCTCTTTGGGGAGAGCACTGGAAAATGCTAAACACTCCCAGGAACCCATGCTGGAGTCAAACTTTCTGGCATTACATGGAAAATAATTGTTTGTTTTTTCTTCTGGTTTAGCACTGTCCCATGGTGGGGGAAGGGAAGAATAACCGCCAAGAAACACGGTCAACTGCTAATGCAGATGGGACCCAAGAAATCAGTTTTCTACCATACAAGAAAAGGGGAGCTCATTTAAACATGGAAGTAGGGCTACTGCCGGGAACACTTTGTATGAACGCTTGCCATTCTTAGCAAGACAGCCAACCTTCCAAAGCCACAATTTTTAACCATACCTCCTACAAATGTATTAAGGCTGATAGCTCCATGAATGTCATTTCCCTTTTTTTGCTCCATTTTTATTACCTGCCTCCTTTTAAAAAAGGAGCCATAGTTAGTGGTGGTTGCCTTTTTGGTGGGGGGAGCTTAAATGTATCAACGTGCATTAAGACATCAATAAAATCATTCCCAAACAGGCACCAAGGGTGTGAGACACTAGCCCCAACTCAATGGCATTTGTCTGGGAGGGGAGGCCATTGGGAGGCTGTGAGGAGCCAAGCCCCATGCAAGAAGTATGGCTCACAGATGCACTGACGCCACAGTTTATGTAGGGATTGTTTTGACCTTTTTCGAAGATTTATTTACTGTACTATTCGTGCTAGTCCTGCAGTCACTTCAGCCTTTTTTTTTTTTTGCAACTAGATACCACAAAAACATGGTGGAGGCTACCCCCGACAAGCTATAAACTGTCCTAATCCTGCAGATGTGACTCGGAGGAAGAGTGCCCTGGAGGGCAGACAGCACAGGATCTGCTGAAGCTGGGCCAGCATAACCCAGTTAGGAACAGGGAGACAGGGAGGAGGCCAGTCAATAACACGGCTCCTGCTACCGCACGGTGCGCTTGAAAATGAACTTTCTACACGAGAATCACACCCAGCAGCCTGGCGTGAAGCATGCAAGCCAATTTCCTAGCTGAAAAGAAGAGCTGAAAGAAGAGTCCCAACGGTGTATGAGTGGGAAGCACGGGTACAACAATGTTTTCAGTAGTCACACAAAGGGCATTGAGCAGGTAGTTGTCACCACAGCGTCCTTGAGACACAGTAAATCATACTGAATTTCAGCTCTATACTAATTCACAAGATGTATTTTTCTAAGATTCTTCATGCAAGACTCTTCAGAAGGAAACTCACAGCACTCATTTATTTTCAAAGATATATTAGAAAAATATTAACTATTTTCAAGAGCTGTTCCTCTTTAAAGAGACATTAGAAAATATTAAGTGATGGCTGCAATCTATATATATACACAAATATTTTTCACTCCAAAATGTTCAATAAAGAGCTTGTAGTCCTCCCTACTCTCTGCTAAAACATTCTAGTAAGTCTGACTTCTGGTTTTTTCCCTGACGGAGAAAACACTCCTGCCATACAGAAAGTGTAACCTTTGAGAATGAAGAGCTCTTCACTAGAATTATGGCAGCGGTAGACAGAAAGTGAAAGCAACAGCATGGCAGGCATTACATCTGATCAGTACGAGATGTCCTCTTCCCTTCACTTTCACTCCCTCTGACAGCGTCTGGATAACCAAAAAGGCACAAAGGTTATCCCAAAAACACAAGCTACTCTATGCCTATGGATTTTTTTTTTTAAATATATTTCTATGGAAGTAAAAAAAAAAATAATCTGAAAATGCAATTCTTCTTTCCCTACCACAAAGTACCCAGTTAAAAGATTTGCCAGTATATGAAATGCTATTAATGGTTGTGAGAAGGTGAGGTGGGATAAGATCCTTTGAGGTGCATTTGTGAAATATGTCACAGCCTTTCTCCAGAGCTGTGAAAAAACATCTGGTCCCCAGAGGACTTGTGAAGAATATTACAGGATATCTATTTCTCTTTTCTCTGCAAATACAGAACTGACAATATTTTCTTAAAAAAAAAAACAGTTATCTCGTACTTGTGCTTTGCTGTTAAACTTTTAAACTATTCCCTTCGTTTGTTAATGCTGATGTAGTTCAGAAAAGCATCAATCATCCTGTGTGACCAAACAGATATGCTGAAATGAGACCATACGCTAATTTTAGGATTCAGAGAACTGGGTTCTCTGTTTGTCCCTGCGCCAAGACTGTTCCAGGATACATGGAAACATGATCTTATTTTAAGGAACAGTACTCGGAGCAAAATTCTGTCCCTTGGTCACAGCCTGGACTCTGTCTTCACATAGGATTTTGCATACAGGACAACCTTTTTCAACCATTCCACTGTGGATGCCCCTTTTAAAGTTAAGTATGTGTTTAACCGTGCGTACAAAGCCCTGCTCGGAAGACAAGCTCACCAGAGGGACAGAGGCTTTTCCTGGGTAAGAAAACCTGCTAGCCTCACCTGCTCAGAAATACTTCAGAAATGTGAGATTGACACCAAAACACAGACAACTGAATGGCACTTTACTCAGCTGCACCAATTTCAGACACCTGAAATCCCCCTGCCCCCAACTCGTGGGGAGACAGACCTCTGCCCATCTGCCATGAGAAGGAGAATCTCACCGCTGATTCTGAGGAAGCAGAATTAGCATGACTTCTTTATGATAACCCCAAATTATGCAAATATCCATATCTTTTTTGGAATTGACAGCAAAACACGTAAATAAAGTAGGATTAGTAAATGAGGAAAAGTGGGCACTGCCTTTCTCAGAGGTGCAAGGGTTAAGGGTTCAAAATAAAATCCTGAAGCTCTTGGAGTTGAAAACAGATCGGAAGCAGGAAAACACACATAAAACCCCATACGAGACTTCCAGATTCATGGATAGTTTGTTCCCTAAGAATACTCTGCCAATGATGCTCTGTTGAACAGGGAGGGATGGGGAAAACATCAGGACTCTGCTGGTGGATTTGCATATCACTAAGTTCCTCTCACCTTGTGCTCTGTTAAAGGATACCCCATCACCAACGGCTCCACAGACCCAGCTCCTGTGTTGGCTCTGACTCTTGATCCACACTGTAGCAATGGCAGTATTTTTCCTGCTCTTTTCTAACGCTTTGGTGGCAGCAGCAAAGACGCCGTGAGCATGCTATATCCTTCCTGCCCTTCACCAAGAAAAATAATTCACTGCGGGCAGGAAAGGTGGTATCTTATTTGCTCAGGTGCCTGCAGGAAGGAGGAAACTCCATCAAGATAGGCCAGAAAGCCAAGAATTGGAGAGCAGGCAGGGTGGGAAGGCGCAGGCTGGTGTAAGGCTGGTGTAAGGCACAGCCTAGCCATTAGGAAGAACCTGTACAGGCAACCAACGAGCAATATTTCACCTGTTTCCCTGGGTTCTCAAACCAAACGTGGCACGGCTACAACAGGACCGTGGCTGGCAAAGGGAAAGCTCTGTGAGGTGGTGAAACACCTGGGAATCCAGCTGCTGTGGGATGGATTCAAGCAAGCAACAGCTACCCAACTTCCCAAGCCCCTGCTTTGTAGGAGCCAGGTTGTGCCCACCTCGGGCTGTAGGGAGGTGCAGGGTAGATGGAGGAGGAGGAAAGCATTCAGCATGCCCTCCTCTCCCGCTGCTGTACCCAAGACAGTCACACAAAGGTAGAAGGAAGAAAAGCCCTTGCGTCCTCTAGGGACAGAGGGCAAAACCCACCCCAATCATCCCAACATTCCCTGAAAAAACAAAACAAAACAAAACAAAAAAAAAAAAAAAAACCCAACGAAACAAAGGCAGCAAATACCTCAAACATGTATTGAAATCAGCATTACAGCCTGCATGATAAACATGCCCAGGAAAACGTACAATGGGAACTCATACTGTATATAGAGTGTGTTTCATCAGCTCTATAGCATTTCTGTTCCACCCAAAGGGTGTTAACATGCCCTGGCTGGGATTCAGACATTACACATCAAAACAGACTCTTTCCTTTGGTTTCCATGCAAAGCCTATTCTCCCTCAGCAGCAAAGACGTGAGTTGTTATTTTGCAGTGATCTCAGGCATCATTAAAGGTAGCCTTTGGTAGCAGACTAGAAGTGCGCTGAAGAAAAGCTATCTTATTTTAATACAACAGAACCAGAAGGCTGTTTTGTTGCTTCTGGACTTAGCTGCAATAAAACAACACTTCAACCTTTCAATACAAACAATAAAATTTCGCTCGCACTGACTGCTACGTTGAACGTTATCGCGACACTTGAACAACACGATGTCTGTGGCTGAGCCCATTCACTTCTCTGGCATCGCAGTGACTTACATCAGCTGGGAACTTGTCCCAGGCTTCCAACAAATAGATTGTGAAAGATCATCTCCACAGCACCCCTACCACCACAGTCATCTGCACGCACATGAATGCCTGCAGGTCTGGTGACAATACAGAATGATTGCTTTACTGTCAGCTTTAAAGGAATACTTTGTTTCCTGTGGGTTTCCTTCACTTGTAAAGTGAACCTGGTTCACTCACCAGGTCTTGCCTGGAGTGAAGATGGAAATGTCAGATTCTGGTGGCATCAGGATGACAATGCAGGTGACGGTCTGCAGCAGGTGATTACTGTTTTTCCCCCAAAAACTGCCTAGAAGAGAGACGGTGGTGACTTTTCAGTAGCAGAGCTGTCCTTCACTCAGACAAGTTTGGGAAGGGCTTGTTTACAACCAGAAAATTGCTGGCATGGTTGTCAGGGAATAATTAATTCCTTGGGTTGGGGAGCAGTTATCCCCCAATAAATCAATTTTATTCCAGAATTAAGTGCTCACACGCGAGTCCAGTCCTGAATACCAACACGTAATAGCTGCTGCTTAGCTGTGTCAGTCAGTATCCACAGAATTCAATCCCTGTGTGCTCTTGAAAGCTGTCGAAAACTCTGCATTTGACACCTGATTCATAAAGAATTTTCCAGCTTGGTGAAAACTAGGAGGCTATTAAGGCTACTAAGGCTCAAACAATTATCAAGAATCCCTTCTTTTACCAGACTGATGCAACTCTACAGCATTTTTTTAAGAGTCTCCATGGCTCTGCTAGACCAAGACACTCTTATGTGCTCTGTGACCAGGTTTACAAGAGACATCCCTAAAACTTTTACCAAGCACAACATGTTTCCTACATGTGTCCCTCTGAAAGCAGTGGAAAAATCACACATGCAAGCATCTGCAAGATCAGGATCTGAAACTTTAAAAATACTTTTTAAAGCCTGGGCAGACCTCATTTCCGTGTCCTGTCTAGCATTCTTCTGCCCAAGTACAGGGTCAGTGCTTTATACGGTGCTATATAGAAGAAAAGCAGCCATCGTAAAACAAAAGTCCTTCATTTCAGTGTTCCCACACTGGTGGCTTGTGAGGCTCAGGCAGGATTGCAGAGAAGACAATGACATTTTAGAGGCACTCAGAGAGGCAGAAAAATTATTCCAGATAGCTAATACTGAGAAATGTGTTCAAGGAAGAGTTTTCCCATTCACCGGCCATGACCTGCACCTGATGTAATCCACCTTGCTCAGATTGGGCTTGTTTCTCACAGCTACCTTTGTTTGTATAACATACTGTTCTGCAACACACAGCAAAAACTATTTGCACACTACACTAAAGTGCGATTTAATATTTGCTTAAAGCTTTCGTTTTATTGTCTGGGCAAGGGCAGTTTCTGCCACTGCAGTTAATAGCTAACCCACACCTACACTTTTGCTACCCAAACTCCTAATCGCTAGCGCAGCACCCAGATCCGAGAGCAAAAGACATAAACCACCTCTGCTTAACCTCACAGCAAGCACCAAAACCAGACCTTTCAAGAAAGCAGTTTCTCCTTTACTTGCAAGAGAAGGTATTAAAGAAAAATATATGCTATTTCAGATTTGTAAAAAACACTCCCGCTTACTTAGACGTTTGCTTTACAGGCAGACCACAGCAGGCACAGACTTGGGGGCTGGGATACTCTGAATCATCCACACTGCGAGCTGGAAACATGTCTGTCACATGCACTTATTTACGGTTACAAAAATAGCACCATGAAAGAAGCAGATGTGTTGAGCACAAAAAATAAATTGAATTAGTTATTACAGAGATATTGCTTGACACTGGAGAATTTAACAGAGAAATGTCTTTCTTCTGTGCATACACTTTAAAGGCTTGCACTTAAAGAGTGTTAAGTACTAAATGCTTAACACCGCTGCTTGTTGAAAGGGTATGATGTAATTCTCCTTTTTATAAAAATGCTACTCTTTCCACTGCCACAGGACATACAGTAACTTCTTAACTCATTTTCATGTTGAGATATGAATAGTTAATAAGATCAGTTACAAAATGTGCTCTCAATTTAAAGTTTTTGTGTTCACCACAGACCAACAGCAATGACACAGCCTTAATTTCTGATCTGCAGCAGCTATTTCTATCTTGCAAGTTTCCTAAAATACTACTGAGCTAGAGTGAGGCCACTAAACTCATCTTCGTTTCCCATCTAAGCCAGAAAAATATTATTAAACTAAACAAAGCTAGTCTTCATCAGCTTCCCTCATCAATCTCAAATCTCCAGAACAGTTTCGGCATCCAAAGAATTTAGTTCGGATATGCTCAAATGCAATGTTTGCAAATGTGTGAGAATTAGACCTCTGGCATCAAAGTCTTTCATTTCACGCTAGTACAGCTTCAGCAGAGCAGCAATTGTCTAAGCTTCCCCTCAACACCCAACCAACATTTTGGTCGATATAGCCCAAGAGCATGTGTCTCTACGCATGAGAAGGATATTAATTCGAGATTCCACAGCCGCTCAATGTTTGGCCATCTTTTGACTAATTCGCCAGCTAGTTCTCAAGGTCAAAAAGGACCCTCTAGCTGCTAACTGATCTGTGGAAATGGAGCGAAACCATTCGAAGTCATTGCATGTCATCAGCAAAGCTGACATCAGATAACATCTTCTGGTTACTGTTGCTCTGACCCAGATCTAAGTGGATGACCCCAAAGGCGAGGGGAGCAAAACAAAGGCCATGAAATATTTTATACCAGATCCTATTAGCAATTCACATCTCAACATGAATAAATTTCAAGCGCACCTACCAGCTGAATGACTCGCTTTCATCATACTGGATGTCATCACCTCCCCTGTCCTTTCTGTACGCATTTGCCACAGCATTTCAAAACGTTACTTCCGTGACTGACAAAGACGCTGCTTCCCGTATTGCAGGGCCGTCGCTCAGACCACTGGGTGGGAAAAGTGGTACTCAGATAAACCAGGGCGAGCAACTCCTACTCCCTACTGTGTAGTCTGCTAAAGAAGTACTGTCATGCAGAAGTCAAATTTACCAGCATATGAAATAAATAATAAAAATTTAAATAATTTTTCAAGTTCAGCTGTCATGCTTCTTTGCTCTGTGTTTGTTCTTTCATTTTTGCCAACTGGGAAATGAAAACCGATGGAGTCAGTTTCACTTTTGTTTATATTTGGTTTCAATTTTATCCTCAAGTTTTGCTTTCATCTTTTTCACCTAACACTGTTGCGATTTCAGAACCTGCAGGAAACCTTTCAGTAATTTAAAAACATTAGTCTCCTATCCCGCCTTTTTTCCTACTATGGAATTATTTTTATTTTAGATAAACTTTATGAAATGCTGTCACAATTTTGGAATGGACTTGGGGGTAGGGAGTGTTTGATTTTGATTTTACAAATTCATACATACATCCAATTCTATTCAGTAGTTTAGTATTTTCCACTGGATTAATCTCTCAGTTGCATGTAAAGCACATTTACATTATTCAACAAAACACCTTAAAAGAGCAGCCAGCACACCAAATGCACAAAAGCCCACATCATGCACCAAACGCACGTTATACATAGGCATGAAAGGCACATGAAGACCTAAACTTATTGCTACTCAAACTTATTAATGAATTAAGGCGTTATCACGCTTAGATCAAGATGTAAGAGGTCTGCCTGCAATGCTGTCAAGCATGTCCAACAGCAATAGGAATATTACAGTACAGACTTTGTCTTCCGTGCACTCACCAAGCCCCTCAAATCACACATAACCCTCCATACACACCAAAAAGCAGAACTTAACCATACTTTCACACTGTCTTAAAGCCATAAGCAATACTTCCTTCTTTTGTGCTATATTGATATCAAGCATGTAAGTCTTCAAATTAAAAAGTACTTAAAATAATTTTACAGCAGAAGGGAAATGGTTATACACCATGCACTGCCACATGCAGTCCAAACTAAGGACAAACATGAATACTTTTGCTTTTGCCACAGCTTAACTCCATTCCTAACACCAGATATGCTGGGGGCTACAAACCAAACCCGTAAAGGTTTGCTGAAAAACTATCAAACTGTAATCTGCTCTACTCTTTAAGGGGCAAGAATAGAGAAATTATTACTTCCAAGCTCATCTTGAAATCTAGCAACCTATACAGCAACAACTGAATGTTAAAAACATTTAAAGTTAGAATTTAGTTCTGTACCTTGGGTGAAACAACATGCCACACGCAGGCGGATTTGCTCCTGGATGCCTGTGTCCAAGCTGCAACAAGATACAAGGTCTGCCTTGTACTAAAGACTGCTGTACATTTGTTGCAATCTGCCCCCAAGCAAACAAAGGGGTCAGAAGATTTCCAATATACACAAAGCCAGGCTTGCAGTGTATTACACATCAAGAAACCAAACATTACTTTACTGCTTACCACTTCTTTCTTTTCTCCCCAGCTCATTCAAAAAAACAGCAACTTTTCATCAGCTCCCAAGAAACTGAAAACGTCTGGCACTAACTGGAAGAGCAAGTTTTAAAACCGTTTTACATTCTATCAATAAGAAATGTGTGCTATATGATGTATTAATTATGCTATATACAAACCATCTAATTTTATATTTTTATATATATGTAGATATGTATGTGTGCATATATATATGCACAGACGTTAAACTCTTAACTGTTAACATGCACTAACTGATAATAACTGTTAATTGCTGATTCCAGGTTTTCTTACTGGCTATCTTAATCTATTTTAATCCTAACACAAGAGTTCACACACAGTCAGTACAAGGAAGAACCTTCCAACAAAACTTCTGAAAAAAACAAGGGGAAATTATTTAATTACACTGAACGATTTTTTCCATAATGTCATGCATACATGAGGAATATGCAACTTAATAAACCTGTTCCTCTCATTCACTGTACCCAGAATCTTTTTGGCTTGTTTATTTGTTGTTTTGCTTTTGCACTTGTGATCTCAAAGGACAAACCAGAAAACGTTTTGCATTAATCACAGTTTATAGCACCACAAGCTACAATAAAACTTCTGCAAACATTACCTTATGGTTTATGCCCTCAATATCACAATCATTGTAGGCCTTTGAAGAATCGAGTTTCAAAAGGGCAATCTTTACCATTGAGTCACAGAGATAAGAAGAGTAACACATGATTAGTTATACTTCTTTACCTACAAATGGACTATGACTTTCAATAGAAGATCTGCAAAATATAAACTGAGGTTCTATTCCGGCAAACATCAGAGGAATTTTGCTAGGGTACCGTCCTTTGCAATGTTACATACATACAGGATGCACTTAAACCTGACTGTAACTTGTGTCAGGTTAACAAGTCCAGGGGTAATAAGCACAGTTTAAACAGGATCATCACAGAAGCATTTTTTTTCTGGAAGTTTCGTAAGATCTTATACCACAAGATTCACATAACAAAGGGCAATACACGGTCTTGCTTCTCTACGTTATCTGCAAACAGACGTAGCTTATGCTTCTCAGTGGAGAAGGTTTCTATTTGCAGTTTGCAGCAATAGTTCTTGATCAGCATCTGCAACAATTTGTGGGCAGTCAGTGCCCAAAATTTGACATTGAACTGTTCTGACTGCTAAGCTGCATAGCAAGTTTCTCTCCTGCAGACGGCCAAATCACTCGTGAACCCACGTAAACTCCTGGCACATGCGAAGGCCATGAACATCATGATTTACGTATTGCAGGACAAACACTTCCTGTTGTTTTGAAGTTGCCTCCTGTTTTATTTGGGTCGCATTTATCTTATCTGTACTATTACCTATTTGCTTTCTTCATGACACTAATGATTTTAAAGAACATCCCCACATCCTCTTCAGTCACTTCTTTTACAAGCTACTTACTCTTTCACAAAAGCTTTTTCATACCCTTGATCGTCTTTGATGCCCTTCTCTGTAGCTCATCAACTTTCACTACATCCTTTTTGAGATGGGGGAACAAAAATTGTTAACGCTATTTAGGAGAGGGGAGCAACATGAATTTATAGTGGCATGATGGTGTTTTCCATTTCTTCTTTTACTCCTACCTAATAATTCCTAACCTTCCTTCTCCTTTCTTAGCTACTTCTGGGCACAGAGCTTAATTTTTCATAGCATTATCTGTGTTGTATGGTCTTTTCCCAAATAAAAAGTCAGTTCAAACCTCGTGTACAGAAAGTTAAGACTGCATTCCTTTCCTTGTGCATTACACTCACATTGGTCTGTACTGAATTTCCTTTGCAAACTTACATCTGGACTTTCAACATGAGCTCCTCCTGCAGTCTTTGCAATTCAGCCATCAGGATTTTCATGCTCCAAATGAGTTAATACAACCAGCAAACCTGTCATATCACCACCTATCCTTCCTCTGTATGATGCCCTGGAGAGACGATGGGGGAGGGACAACTGGCAATCTCCTTTCCCAGAGCAAACTGACCATGACCATACACCCTGGAGCAATCTGATCCCACTTTGAAACTGGCCCTGCTTTAAGAAGGACTGTATCAACCAGACCTCAACAACAGCTCAGCAATAGCCTTCAGAGAACTCCAAGAGACTCATGACGCACAACTCCTCCTCAACAAAAGTCAGGCCTAGTCTTTGTCAATGTATCACATTTATACCCGTGGTCACTAATCCCATTCGCTAATCCCTGGCAAACAAACAAGCAAACAAAAATGACCACCCTGAAGTTCTCGGTCTCCCCAGAAACCTTGAAAAACTGACAGGCCATTTGTCACCTTCTATTCCTGGAGCACTGAGGCAGGCCTGCGCAACAAGTTACACACAAGAAGCAATGTATCAGCAATTTCATATTTTAAGTTCCTTCGAAACTCTTCAACAAGTAATCGCCACCAGCCATCTACTTCACCCTTAATGGTTCCTTCTGACACCCTCTCTTAGAGACACTTCAGTTTGGGAGAAATCCTCCAACGTGCTCACTCCGTAAAAAAAGAAAAAACTTCCTGCAAGGGAATCTCCTTACACTCTTCCTCAGTGAAGCAAGGCTCAAACAATTTGTTTCACTCTTCTCCTATGACTTTATCTTCCTTGGGCACTCCTTCTACTCATGGATCACTTATCAGCAGGCTTCCTGCTTTTGATGCATTTGAAAGAGGATTTACTAATTGTTTTCATGCCTTTAGCAACTTGTTCCATGACTCTTTTTGGCCTACCTTATTGTGTTTAACACAGATTTTATGTTCTTTCCCACCTTTCCCATTTGGAGACAAAGCTTTAACCTCTGAAAGATGTCTTTTTACTTCCACTGAGTTCCTTTACCTTGCTTGTCAGCATGCTCAGCTGTTTTGGTATTTCTTACAGATGCCACACAATTGATCTGAGCCTTTATTACAGTGTCTTTGAAGAATTACATGCCACCTGCAAGTATTTTCGACTTTTGGCTGCCTTGCACCATTTTACTCACTTTTTTCCTTGCTTTATGAAGATTTACTTTGGAAAATTAAACACTGCCACAACACGCCTTGGCTTTATTGCTCCTGTAGCAACACTGAGTCTAAGTACATTATGATCGCTGTCACGCCATAGCTAGCTGGCATTTTTAACGTAAAATTCTGAACTTAATTCTTGCTGGCCAGGACCTCGTCCAGCAAGAGTAGCTACCCACAGGACACCCTTGCAAGCTACTCCTAGGAAGCAGGGGGTTTTGGCATCTAAAAAGTTAGTACCTGGGCAAATGTCATGTTGGAGCATGACATAATCTACATGGTGGCAATTGAGGCCTCCCATTATCATCCTATTTCCTACTTTTGTAGCTTCTCTACTCTCTCTTAATATATGACAGTCACTGTCAACCCTTTGGTTGGGCAGACAGTCATATAGCCCTGATCTCTACTCTTCCTATACAGGCCTAGAACATCAATTCATGAGATCCTGTGTTACTTCCCAAAACAATTATTTCCTCTTTAACAAAAAGTATCCCACTTCATTCACGTGCAGGCCACTCTGTCCTCTATGCCATCTGTACTCTGGCTCTACAGTAACTGAGCTTCCGCAGCGTTGCTGATACTCTGAGTATTGTATCATGGATATGTTTTAATAGCATTTTAATATCATGGGGATGGTGCTCCTCTTCAAGAGAGGATGTGTCATGGCAAATTTTACATTTTTCATCTTTTTTTCCCCACCATTTGGTTTTTAAACTTCTATTAATATATACATAGTATATATAAATAAATATATGTTTTAACTTAAAGCATACATAGCCTGGCTGCAAATTTATTTACATACAGCCCATTCTTCTAATGGAGATTCTTTCTATTACAAAAATATTTCCATTTCCTCTTGAATCTTAGCTCCTTTTTTTCTGCATCATTTTCTCAACTGTGCATTAAGACTCTGCCTCTCTCTAACTCCACCCGGTCCCACATATCAAAGACCTCCACCCAACAGAGACTGGGGTCTTTAATCCCCCTTCCCATCAGCTTGTACATGACTTCTCATACCTCTTAGCTACCCCTTTCCATGTAATGTGGCCTGTGATAAACAGCTCTTCTCGAGAGACTGACTTGACATCTTCTGAAATCTGTCACTTTTGCAGTCAGCAAGTAACCGGGTGGCTCTGCAAAGATACATGTCAAATATAGTGGCTGACCACTCTGCTGACCAGCTGGGACCCCCCAGCCTCAGAGGGGCACCACCAGGGTTAGCAGGCTGACACCTCACTGTGCCGGTACCTAGCTGAAGAAAAGCAGCATGGCACGTGACAACACTAAAGCGATACCGTGTCAAAGAAGTTGGGAGTCTCAGACCTTCCACCACCATTCACCAGTGAAAAGGAACTGCTGCACACGAGGCACAGGAAGCAATTCCCCTGTGGGACGTTACCAACAGGGGCCAGAGAAGGATGCTGATGTCTCCAAAGGGGCTGGTGGCATGTAAAGACTGCAATTAAGTCGTAATCCATCTGCCTCACAGATCAATTCAGCTACTTTTATAATTATGTCACCGTTTCCGTATTAGGGTGAATTTAAATGTTGCTGCTCCACTCAACTCTCTTTCTATGGTACCAGCGCAGGCATTCTGCAAACGGTATTATATGCAAATCCTTTAAGACCTAAATAAAATAACTATAAACTTAAACATGCCGTATTTCATCTCCAGAAACTGAGGCTGTAGTTTACAACCACTCCTACATTCAAGAGACTGCTCTCTGCAGGATCTTAGCACGGTGAACCTGGCTATAAATTAGAACCATACACTAACTGGGAGCAAAGTTCTGCACTCCAAAACTGCTTTATCTGAGCTCTGTGTCTAAATAAATAAGCCTCACTCTGCTGTGTAGGTGCTCACACCAACCAAAAGGGGAGTTAAAGACCCAAATATCTCTGGGCACCTGGGCTGAGGGATCCAATTCTCCAAGCACTTGCAACTTTGACCCCTGACATTGTGAGGCGCTCGGAATTTGACCCTCAGCGCTCCACACAAACAGAACCCCTGTTCATAAGTTTCCTCCGTGGGATGACGGCCAGGCCTTGGCCCCTTCTACACGCTGGCCCTGGCGCACGGCAGCGCCCCACGAACCTCCACGCAGCGAGCCCGCGCCCGCCAAGAAAAAGGGATTATTCCTGAAAAAAATAATAAAATATACACCAAAAAAAAAGAACAACCAACCCCAAAACAAAACACTCAAACAGAAGGCAGAGCGCAGTTCGAGGCGTGTTGAGCGTTCACACGACGCACTTGCCATGGCTGGATCCATTGAGACCACACAGCAAGGGGGGGGGGGGCAAACAGAAACGCTTGCTCTCCGGAGGTGTGTTTACTTTCAGGTCTGGGGACAGTGGGGGAAAGGCCTCCTGCTGCTGCTGCTGCTGCTGCCGCTGCCGCAGGGCAGCGAGGAAGCACCGCCGCCCATGGGCGGCCTGCCCTGCCAGCACTTCACGGGACTTCCTCCTTCCGCCGCTCCCTCACAACCCACCGCGGCGGCCTAACCCCCGCCCTCAGGCCCCGCTCCATCTTGTGGCACCCACCCCTCCGCACCCCCTCACAGCGGCAGGACCCCCCCACCCCTCCCCGGCCGCCATGGGGGGGCGAGAGGGGAGGCTGAAGGCGCTGAGGACGGGGAGAGGCGGGAAGGCGCCGCCCCGCCGCTTGTGTAACGGACCGCCCCGGCCCCCCCCGCCTCACCCCTCACAGCGCGACCCCCGCCCGCAGCCCCTCCGCCGCTTCTCCCCCCACCCCCCCCAGGGGCTACCGGCAGCCTCCAGCCCCGCAACAAGTGCGGGGAGCCGGTGGGGCGGTGTGTGTGGGGTGTCCCCGCCGCCCCGGCCCGCGCCGCGCCCCGGCCCTCCGGACCCCACCGTCCCCTCCTTTGTCTGCCCGCCGGAGCTCCACACCCGGCGGCAAGCGGGGACACCCCCCTCCCCCCCCGCCGCGTCTCCCCCGACACCCGCCGCCCTCTCTTATCTTTAAAATAGAAAAATAATAATGGTTAAAAAAAAAAATAAAATTACCTTGCCGGCGCGTCGCCGCGGCCCTTATATAATTCCTCAAGGTTACCGCCGTTGCCAGGGGACGCGAAATGGAAATGAAAACAGGCGCTGAATCAACCCGCGGCAGCGAAACGAAAAAAAAAAGTTCCCTCGCCTCCGCCCGGGCGGCGAGAGGCCCAGATCGAAAGCAAAACAAGGGGAGGAAGCAAGCGAGGCGGCCGGCGGCGGCGCTTGGAAATCCCCCCGCCTCTCCGCCGGGCCGGGCCGGGCCGGGCGGCGGGGGCAGGGCTGCGGCGGGAGCGGGAGGGCGCTGCGCCCCTCACCGCCGCCTCCGGGCACGGCACGGAGCCCGGGCTGCAGCCGCCGGGCCCCGGCAGCCCCGCTGGAGCCTGGGGGATGCTTTGACGGGAGGCTGCCGGCCTCTCGGCTCCCGCTGGGGGAACGGGGGTGGGGGGGGTCGGGGGCTGGCACGCTGCCTGTGAAGCAGGGCCGGGTCACGGGCCTGCAGGGAGGGCGCGGTGGGTCCTCGTAGCGGGGCCGGTCGCCGTAGGACGTGGGGTAACGGCTTTAAACTAAAAGAGAGGAGATTTAGACTCCATAGGTGGAAGAAATTCCTTACTGTGAGGGTGGTGAGCCCCTGGCCCAGGTTGCCCAGAGAAGCTGTGGACGCCCCATCCCTGGAAATATTCAAGGTCGGGTTGGACGGGGCTCTGAGCAACCTGATGTAGTGGAAGGTGCCCCTGTTCATGGCAGGGGGGTTGGACTGGATGGCCTTTAAAGGTCCCTTCTGACCCAAACTATTCTGTGATTCTTCGAGCCCAGCGAGTCTCAAGCAGCTGGGTTATTTCGAGAGAGAGCTCTTGGATTTCGACAGATTTTGCAAACTGCCCTTGGTCATGGAGTCTATGTAGAGACCAAGGGTATTCTGCAGTATTTAGTTATTCCAGACACAAACTACAGCATATAAAATTGACTGAGGAGATTTTGCAATATGTCATTCCTATTCTTACCCATCAATCTCCCTGCTGAGAAGGACTTAGGTGTGTTGGTTGATGAGAAGCTCAACACGAGCCGGCAATGTGCGCTCACAGCCCAGAAAGCCAACCCCATCCCGGGCTGCATCCCCAGCAGCGTGGCCAGCAGGGCGAGGGGGGGGGTCTACCCCTCTGCTCCGCTCTGGGGAGACCCCACCTGCAGTGCTGCCTCCAGCTCTGGGGTGCCCAGCACAAGAAGAACACGGACCTGTTGGAGCAGGTCTGGAGGAGGGCCACAAAGATGCTCCGAGGGCTGGAGCCCCTCTGCTGTGAGGACATGAGGACAGGCTGAGAGAGTTGGTGTTGTTTAGCCTGGAGAAGAGACGGCTCCGAGGAGACCTTAGAGCCCCTTCCAGTCCCTAAAAGGGCTACAGGAAAGATGGGGAGGAACTCTTATCAGGGCCTGTAGTGGTAGGATGAGGGGTAACGGTTTTAAACTGGAAGAGGGCAGAGTTAGATTAGCTATCAAGAAGAAATTCTTTACTGAGGGTGGCGAGACACTGGCCCAGGTTGCCCAGCGAAGCTGTGGCTGCCCCATCCCTGGAGGTGTTCAAGGCCAGGTTGGATGGGGCTTTGAGCAACCTGGGCTGGTGGGAGGTGTCTCTGCCCATGGCAGGGGGGTTGGAACTAGGTGATCTTTAAGGTCCCTTCCAACACAAACCGTTCTATGACTCGGTGATTCCTAGCCTTACCCACAGATGATGAAGGAAAGGCGTGATGAAGGATGAAGGAAAGGTGATGAAGCAGGACTGGGGGACATCTGAAATGTAGTCATCACAAAAGGTTGTATATTGAGAGAGGTGTGTACATGTCTCTTACATGCACACAGATCTGTACATGTGCTATATGTGTGTATATACATATATTCAGGTAAGGAACTAGTGGTATAGCTACATGTGCAGTTGCACAGCCATCAGCAGTGGGAGGAATGCTGGGACACGAGGGGTTGTGCAGGGGGATGGTTAAGGAGCAGTCTGTTCTCCAGCGGGACAGCAAACAGAGAGGGAGGTATTCCCCAGGTGCTACGAGGACCCTCTGCAGTGGCAGCCCTGGACATGCAGAGACACTGAGCTAGTGACGGGGTGGGGAGTCCGCCCTTGTGGGTGATGAGTCCTCCTGATTTGGAAAGTGCTCTCCTTGCACTGAGGAGAACATAATCACAGAATAATTTAGGTTGGAAGGGACCCATGGGTGTCAGGAATCCACTGTCTCCCAAAAAATGCTAGGGCCTAGCAGGTGGCTGTGGTCCACATGTGCACCAATGAAGTAGGAAAGGGCAAGGGAGAGGTTTTGAAAGCACGACAGGACAGTAAAATCAAGCATCTCCTCCAAAAATTCTCCAGAAACACTCACAGCAGGATGGAGAGGTCCACACTGGTGGGGAGGGACACGGGTCCCTGGAGCAACTGTGAAGAAGCAGCAAGGAAGGGTCATATTCACATGGCAGATACTTCCAGAAGAGATGAGACCAGAGGGACTGATTTCCATGAAGCCCACAGTGGAATGAGGATGAGGGACCCGGGACACCTGGCTTTGAATGGGCATGTTGACTGAATAGATGTGCGGGGAGAGGAGATAATCAGCAGGACACATTAGTGACAGGACACAGCCTGTATAGGAGGGTCAGACTAGGCTATTGCTGGTGGGAAAGGGCCACACACTCCGTGCCAAAAGCAGGAGTCAAATCAGCTGACTCCAGCAATTAAAGACAAATTTTTATAGACTTAAGGTCTGACTAGGAAGTGGTAGTATTAAGATGGTATTCATGACTCTCTGACCAGGATGGAGGCGGTTACTATGCCAGGTGTGATTAGAGAGCAGTAAAGTCAGAAATTTCTAACCAACTGGTTCCCACTCAGAAATAAGATCTTGCAGTCATCTTAACTCTGTGGAAGGATCGGTTTGACGCTCGCGAACTGTCGCAAAGCTGGTGGGACATGCCAGGATGGAGCGCAATGGAGAGCACGGGGAGGGCTGCAGTGTACCTGCCTCCAGTGGCTCTGGCCCCTGTGTAACAGAAACGACAAAGAACCAGAGAAAAGCAACAAAGATGACTAAAAATATGGAGCAACCTCGATGTTAGAGTGATTCAAGGATTCAAGCGACCAGGATTATTTAGGATGGAGAAGTGATAACCAACAGAAAATGGTCAGACAAGACAGAATACACAATCACGAGTAGAGAAGAGTAGGGATGGATTATTTGCTTTCTTTTCTAATATAAGAACTAGAGAGCATCAAGTGAAACTAGCAGGTGGCAGATTTAAAGCAAACAGAAGGAGGTGGATCTTTACGCAGCAGGTAATTAAACAGTGAGACATCCTGCTTTGAGGTCCCAAAAGTTCACGGGGGATCCAAAAAAGCACCCGTACGCATTCACAGAAGAAGAAAAAAAACAAACATGAGGTACTATTAAATGTAAAGACACCAACTCCGCCTCAAGCAGCCCCCTAAGCCACGAATTTCTAGGGTCTAGAAGCTGTTTGGAGGATGCCCCTGCCCTAAGCCTTGAAAACGGCCTGGCTGGGGATGGCTGCAAAGGGGTCAGGACAGGGAAGGTGCCCGGCACTGCCCCAGCACCTCCCTCCGAGCAAAGGGAAACATGGCTGGGACTGGCATTTGCGATGCTCAGTGGCTGTTGTCGTTTCCAGTACGTGCCTTTAATTTGTTTTACAGATTGAGCCAGCTGTGAAAAAGACTGTAGTTTATGTATCAGCAGATATTGTGGGGAAAAAAAGTGCTTACCATCATATTAATAATTCAATATCACACTCGGAGGACTGCTTATTCACAAAGTGGCAACACCGTGAATGACATTAATTGGTTTTGGTCAAATAAAACACAGTTGACTTCCTTGAGCATCACCATCGAGCAGAATTTGCAGCTTGCTCTTGCCATTTCTTCCCGCCGCCTTCAGCTGGTCTCCCTGGGGCACGTTCAAGGATGTCGTCGGGGCACATTCAAGGCATCAACGACGGCATTTCCCTCCACGTCTTCTAGCATCGCAAGTTCACAGGATATACCAGAATTTAAATCTTCTGTGGTGATTCTTTTTTTTTTTTTTTTGATGTTGAAAGATAATGGGAATGGGCAGGTTTTGTTTTCTAAACTTAACTTTCAGCGGTGACTCATTCGCTCCAAAAAGAGACTTTTACCTCTCGTGACTTTGGTGTTTCAGTAAGACCTGGCAGCTTTAAGAATCAGTAAATTTAACCCAGAAGCATCAAATATCTACAGCTTTTTCTCTGCAGAATTGCCAAAGTTTGCAATGTACTCTTTTAATCACCTTCCTTAGGGATCCAGCTACTGGCATTGATTGTTTCCATTAGCATCCCGCCTTTCCTTCACAAAAGATTCACTATTCTGGCCTGGCCTTCATTTCTGTGAGAAAAAAACTTGAAAATGGGAATCCTTTAAGTTCCAGAAGGTAAATAAGCCATCCAGCTTATTTTTAAAGTTTAATAATATTTTTGAAAAGTTTAATAGTATTTATGAATTTTTCTCTTTTTGTTGTTGTTGCTGTTGTGGGGCTTCACACTGTCTTTAAGTGGAGCTGACTATTCCATCATTTGGGTTCTTAAAACCCATCACAGGCATCGTGACTTTTTATATGTAGAATTGGAGTGGTTGAATTTTCTGATGGAGTTGGGCCCCAAGCTTACGTACTCACCCACAGCCGACCTGTTTATTTTTTTGGTACGTTAAAGTAGGAAAACTCTCCAGCAGAAACCATGTTGGTGATTTGCATTACAGACCAGTGCTTATCAAGAAAATAAATAAGTTGCAAGAGTCCTATAATTCTTACTTTAATAATATTACCGACGTCTTCCTGAGTGCCTACACCTATTTTTTTTAATCATGATGCACGGTGAAATTTATTTTCAATTTTCATTTGTCCTGCGAAAAACACTCTGATACTGATGTAATCTGCAGCACTGATATTTTTAGATACTACATAGTAGTACTGGTACCTTTCTTATAAAAACAAAACAAAATATGAGATTTCTGATTATAGTTAGGAATTCAACGTATTTGCATATTACTATAACACAAATAATCACCCCAAGTATAATGGAAAAAATGTTGGGTTGGAAGGGACCTTAAAGACCACCTAGTTCCAACCCCCCTGCCATGGTCAGGGACACCTCCCCCCAGCCCAGGTTGCTCAAAGCCCCGTCCAGCCTGGCCTTGACCACCTCCAGGGATGGGGCAGCCACAGCTTCTCTGGGCAACCTGGGCCAGTGCCTTACCACCCGCACAAGAAAGAATTCCTTCCTAATATCTTATTAAAATTAATGGAAACTCAAGCTTGTTGCTCCTCTTTTGCTTTTGCTGTGACCCCAGCCTTGGCATTGGGAGGGGGACGGGCAGAGCAGTGGCCATCAGGAAGCATCTGCCATCCATCGCAGCTGGAGCCCTGGAGATACAGCTGCGTCTCTTCTTCCTTACCCAACATCCGGGAGGAAAAAACTAACTCACTTAAGTCCCAATTGAGCAAATATGCCCTTGAATACAAGGACATAAGCAATTCCTCTGGAGTTCAGAGAGGGTTTTCATGCACCTGAAGTTACATGTGCATGCAGGAGCGTGGATGGGGAGAGCCTCCCGGCTCACCCTCTTTGCCTTTGTTTTGCCCAGCTTCCTTAACTCAACCTTTTTGTAGTCTTTCCTCCTTTTCTTTCCCGCTCCAACGGCTGCAGTGACGTGTAGCTTGCTCAGGCTGCTTCCATGGGATGTGGACCCCTGCCAGTTCCTGGTGGGGCTTGGCCATGTCATCTCAGGGGACAGAAGCACGGCCTCAGGGCCTGCTCCCCACAAAGAGGGAATTTCCTTAACGCACTTCAGACCAAACCCATCCATGGAATAATTGTCTTCGGTTGGGTTACTCCAGCAGGGGAGACCTACCCTTCAGAGGCTTAACAGGGTGTCTAAATTAGTGAGTACTTCTCAGCTCTCGTATTCCGGCTGTGCCTATCTTCTGGTTGCTAAGAATTTAGATGGTGGGAGCGTTGCTTTGGTTTTATTGCTAATAATTGAAATAATAATTACAGAAAACTGTTCCAGGATGGAAAAAACCTCTTGCTCAGACCAGATCTCTGAGCAGTAGCTTCTCTAGTGGGCAAAATAAAACTTTTCCACCGCAACTAGAAGCCTCTTACACTTTCAGTAAAGACAAGCATCCTCATTGAGGTGCTGCTTTATCCAGCCCTTAGCGAATTCGGTCAGAAAGAGCCAAACGATAAAATAATAACCCACGAGAGACATCTTTTCTATAAAAGGATTTTTATACTTTCCCCATCGTATGGGTCTGGCTGCACCCAGGAGGACAGGTAGGCGGGGAGAGTCTGTCTTCTGAGCCAACATCCTGTATACGACAGGGAAGAACACTGTCGAGGGCTAGAGCGCTTACTCATTTTTCCTTGTCACTGCTCTTATCTGGCTGCAGTCCTTCAGCCCGTCGCTCTGCCAGCTCAGCTGCTGTACGCGGTTCGTTTTCTTCAGCAGGAGAGAAAAGAAGGAACGAGGAATTTGCTTCACACCAGCATTGTGAGACGGTTTTAGTTACTCACGTCTCTTGGCCCTCGCAGCAAATTTTTAGGGAGGAAAGTAGTCCTTTAGAAACCATGTACAGCGTCTTGACATTTCAGGGCTGGAGTGGAGCTTGGCAGGGAAAGCCTGGACAGGCTCCAGGCTGCTTCAGCAGATCCTACCTGAAAGTGATCCTGCTTAGCCCTGCTTTAATAGAGCGTTTCCCTGAAGTGGAAGCTTTCATGGCAATTTTCCCAGCGAAACTGAGGTCGAATAAAAAGATAAGTGATCTATCGCCTATTGGCTTGACAAAGCAGAACAAATACTTTTTTTTCTGGATAATAATGAGGTATTAAGAGCTTTGCTTTATGTCATGTGTAAACACAGGCTTTGATTTATTAATTCAAAACTTACTTATTATTAAAAATCAGGTCAATTCTCTTTGGTGAGGGGGAAGGGACTTTTTTTCTCTTTTCACTTTCTGTTTGTAGTGGATTTTCACATGCAAAGAAGCCTTTCCAGGGACAGTCCTCACAGAAATGCTCACCAGGCACATTCCCCCATCAATCACCATCTCAAGCAGACGACGTTCTTCCGTGAGTCCTGCCAAGGTCCCATGGCTTTAATGGGGAGAAAGGTCCCACCCCGTGCTAGGGGTATTTTCCTCCCCTCCGGAGCTGGAGGGTGGGAGGACAGAGAGACCCAACCTACCCCTGGGACCTTCCCCAGGCTGCTCTGGGCGTCATCTGGGACATGTGGCCACATGGGTGAACTAGCATCCCACCTCCCATCCCCACCTCCCATGGTCCAAGCCAGCATGGCCCTGTGCTGGGCAACGGAGGTGGGCAGGGACCATTGCCCAGCTCAGGAGGAGAGGCAGGAGGTGCTGGGATGTGGCCACCACACCAACCCCCTTGAGGATGGCGGAGGCAGAGAGGTGCCAGCAAGCAGGGAGGTCCTTCTCAGGAGGTCTCCTGCTGGCAGAAGAGGCAGTGCTCTGTGTGCCCCTCAGCTCGTCTGACCCCGCAGCAACCTCTGACGCTATGTGTCTGGGGGCCTACTTAAATATAGCTCCAGCCTTGCCTCTTTGGTGCACTCCCCATACTGTGACACAGCCTGGGTGACAGCCCGTGCCGCTCCAACAAAACAAAAAAAGAAGAGGCAATTATAAACATTTAATTTAAGGCTCTTCTACCTTAAGTTAAAAGGGTCACTGCAAGTTACAAATCCATTTCCAAGTCAGCGCCCTCTTTAAAGATTTGGCTCTTTTGTCTTTCCTAATCAGTGTTTAATCATTAACAGCAGAATAATTTTTGGATAATAAGTCCCATCTGCTGACTGCCTGCGTGTGTTTGGCCTGGCGACACCGATTTCCAGAGAGCTTCTCCATAGCCTCTGCACACCAAATTGACCGAACTCCCAAAGCCAGAGCAGATGCAGCTTCTTCCGGATGCACGGAACTAGCTGAAGCTGAGCTCCTCCTTTGCACCTTTGGTGCTGGCCCATCGAGTCCAGCAAGTTCGTTTTCGGAAAGGCAGCAGCTGGCCCTGCTGAGCTGTTTCTGGAGCGCAGCTCACCCGTGACTCATCTCTCCTGCAGCCCATCTCGCTGCACTTCTCTTTTGACAAGTCATTTCTGTCGCCCTGACCGTTGCCCCGCTCTCAGGTTTGCTAAGCCCACACGACCGAGGAGGGGCTCTTTCAGAGGCAAGGGGATAATTGGTGTCAGAGGCTGAACAAGAAACCTTTCATGGCATAGTAAAAGCCAACATCAATTTTAAGTCATCTGTTCCCAGAATTTGCCATCGTTAATTACTGGGGTATTGATGGGGCGTATTTATGGGGAAAACATCTTGGGGAATGCTGCCGTAACGCAGCTGAAAAGGTGCTGAGTTGGTATTTGAGTGCAAGGGATCATAGAATGGTTTAAGTTGGAAGGGACCTTAAAAATCACCCAGTTCCAACCCCCCTGCCATGCGTAGGGACACCTCCCACCAGCCCAGGTTGCTCAGAGCCCCATCCAGCCTGGCCTTGAACACCTCCAGGGATGGGGCAGCCACAGCTTCTCTGGGCAACCTGAGCCAGTGCCTCACCACCCTCACAGTCAAGAATTTCCTCCTGATATCTAATCTGGGCAGGATTGCTTTATCATTTTAAAAGAAAGAGGTTGTGGGAGGGGAGGGAGGAGAAGAACTGTTGGCTATTAATAGAGAATATGAGTAGGAGCTTTATTTTGAATGGCTTCTTTAATTAGTGACACGCAATGCAGAAGCGAGGCTTGCGAGGCACTCTACCTGCTGACTTCCCAAGCGCAGATCAGAGAGAGGAAGACAGATAAAACACCATCGCCATGCAGGGGAGTTTTAAATAGGCCAAGCTAAAATGCCCAAATTAAAAACACAACCAGGAGATCAATCAACCTTGATCTTCAGAGAGACGGTCTCTGAATGTGGGTTAGTGGAGTCAGTGCCAGCTCAGACTCAGGAAATTTAAGTTACCTTCCCGGCCTTACCTGCCCGCTGTGAGGTTTCCCCATTACTCTTATTTCTCTCAGACTTTGTCTTTTATATCCGTGTGGACGAGAAGCTCCTGGGGATAACAGCTGTCTCATCTTATTCAGTTTTACAGTGCCTGGTACAACCGTGTCTCGCTTTCTCGGGAACCTTGCTCTTGTAGGGTGCTACAAGAAATAATATTGCTCTGTACAGTGGTTCTCCAGTAGCACAATATATTTGTACTTGTGTTTTCGGTATCTCAGAGAAATAAACAACAACAACAAGCAGAAGCAGCTATTTAGGTGATTTAAAGCCAGGAGAAGGCTTGCATCTTTAGCTCTGTAAGTCATGACATGACACCTGGACCCATGAACCCAACTGGACCTCGGTAGTACGTTAAATTAGTGGGACTATTTTGAAAACCACAACTCAGATGCTTGTGGTTACGATTTGCCTATTTGCACCTTGCTTTAAATAATTACATGCGGGGTGGCAAATCCTCCTTCTAATGAAAGAAGAAAGGCGCGCTCCACAGGTATGCATGTTATGGCGCTGATAAGCAGCAGCCAGCCCTGCAGGAAAGTTTTCGGATGCAGTTATCAAAGGCGAAGGTGAGGGCTCCTCCTTCCCCAGTAAAGGAGTTCTATGGGAATGCTGACTCACCTGCTCCCTGTATAACAGAGGTGGAGAAAAAGCAATTATGTGTAATTTCACTGCATGCCTTTTCCTCCCGCACCACCATTTCACTCACGGAACGGATCTGGCTGAAGAGTCAAGAGTTCTCTGTGTTGGAAAGCCTTATAAAATTATACCTTGGGCTAGATATGTAAAAGCCTGATAAGCAGGTGTTAATAGTTCCCAGTCAGCTTCAAAGAAAGGGTAATGTTTCATTGCTTGGCAAGCCAACGCTTAATGCACATAAACCAGTTGTAAATAGTTTGTGGAATAGTTGCAGAGCACATTTACACAAAAGCTGTCAGCAGATCTGCCGGCGGTGTTTGCAGAGGCTTCCCCTCTTTTTTCCGACCCTACATTTAAAGTTCTCATCACATTATCTCCCCTCTCTTCCAAACCGGGGGAATCTGGTTCCTTAAGACGAACATCTGAACAGCTCATCTGCAAGTACTCGCTCATCTGCAGGTGCTGGTCCACGGCCAGTTGTCCCAAGCGGTGTGATTTTTAGCAGCCGGCCCTCTCAGCGGCAACATCTCTCACTTCTCCAAGCGAGAAGTCGCAGGCTGTCCAGCTGAACGGCTTCTCCCCCTTGGTCAAAGCCAAATGCCACTGCATTAAACGGTTTCATGTGCAAAAAGGAACAGACACAGAAGGTAGCTCAGAGGAGAGCTTCATTGCTCGGCCTATCGTCCCATCTGATCACTCACGTCAAGTACTTTAACTACACCGTTGCTCTTCTGTGCCTTGACCTGACAGCACAGCTTAGCTATAATATCACCAAAAAAGATCAAGATGCACTATTGGTTTTTCTCCTGATGTCACAGGCTCTGGGTTGTGGTAGTCCTGATGAGCCAAGGACATGAGAAAGACAAAAGAAGACAGGTTGCTCAAAGTGCCCCTTTCTCCTGCTTGATTAGTGGTTCTGGTGAAAGACATGGCCTCCCTCTAACAAGCCCGGTGGTGTGAGGTTACAGAATCACAGAATGGTCAGGGTTGGAAGGGACCTCTGGAGATCACCTAGCCCAACACCCACCTGCCAGAGCAGGGGCACCTACAGCAGTTGCACAGGACGGCGTCCAGGCGGGTTTGGAATGTCTCCAGAGTGGGAGACTCCTCCACCTCTGTGGGCAGCCTGTGCCAGTGCTCTGCCACCCTTAAAGGAAAGAAGTCCCTCCTCGTGTTTAGATGGAACTTCCTATGTTCAAGTTTGTGCCTATTACCCCTTGTCCTATCACTGGGCACCACTGAAAAAAGACTGTTCCCATCTACCCGGCACTCTCCCTTTAAGTATCGAAGTTATTAAGTTGCTTCTCATCTCCTCATCTCCCACTTCCCACCAGAACTGAAGATGCTGTTGGTTGCACGCGGAGCTGCTGGTTATTTTGCTAACTGGAAGGCAATGCCTAAAGGACAAAAGCCCCGGGGCTGGGAGGGCTCGTTGAGTGTCCGTCCTTGCAGGGCTCCTTCTGGCCACCGGCCACCTCTGTTACTCCATGTTTATGGTAAACCTGGAACAGCGCAGGCACGGCCCTCATCCCGCTTGACCCGACACAGCTTTTTGGATTTTGGCGGGCCAAAACCAGCTAATCCCAGCTGGAAATTAAATCCCTGGAATACAGCAATCGCCGATGCAGTGCCAGGTACACCGGCAGGAAGACTTCTCCTCACTGCCCAGCGCAAGGCCGGTGAGGCTGGCAGGGCTGCCTGCGCCTTAAAACAACGGTGAAAATCCTGGGCTAAATTCTAAATTCTCCTTGACGGTTCCTCCCCCCCCCCTTCCTCCCCCCCCCCTTCAGGATTTCACTTTAACCTCATTAGATCTGAGTTTCAGTTTTGCCCTTTCCCAACCAAAATCCCCGCGGGACCTCGGCGAGTTGAGTTGCAGGGGGTTTGCTGCGGCTGCACGCTGCCCTCTCTCCTAGACGCTTCCGAGCCGTGGGGTAAAAGCAGACTGGAAACGGGCGGCACCAGCAATGCTGTTGACTTAACGCCTGCTGCAATCAGTGTTCCGAGTGTTTTGCAACATTTTGCAAAATGGCAAAACAAACGGCCCTCTGTTCTAGACAGGAGGCAAATGGTGGACTCCACTGCAGATACCTTATCTCCTGCAGTTACGGGGAGATCAGGACGCCGTCAAAACAAGAAGCCTGAGGCAGAGGAAGCTTGCCTCTGTATTTTTATGCTTTTTCGACTCATATCTTTGAGTTCCAGAGCTCTGTGACATTTTGCTCCGCGTTTTTGCGGGGCCCTCGCGCAGGAACGCCTCGTCGCTCAGTGCCAGCGTCTGCGCGTACATCCACGCTGCAATCTCGTTTCCCACCTTGATACCACCGTGGGTTTACTCCCGATTTATCACGATTCGGCTGCAGGTCTGATTTGTAAGCGGTGTGGCTTTCAGCTTAAACCCGGAGTAAAGCCAGTGAGTGGACGGGCTCCCCGTGAAGCTCCCCGACGCTTCGTACCTGTAACCTGCATGCTAGACAGCAAAAGGAAGGGGGGTTGGTTTAGTGGGGTCATAATCAATCCTGTGAAATGTAGCTTTGCTTTTCTCTTTAAATCACCTCCGGCATTAAAACGAGTGAATCCTACAAGGTCGTGCTCTCTTTGCACCGCTCTCCATGGGCTCCGCTGCACGCGGGCTCCCGCACCACGTTCATCTCCGGGGCGCTGGAGACCCCCGTGGCCGTCAGCGCAGGAACAAATCACCCATGGCAGCTGTCACCGTCACCCTCTCCCCGGTGAAGAAACACGTGCACAGGAGTCATTTGTTCTGATAAAGGTTTGTATTTTGCTCTTATTTCGTTTTCCTACAGAAAAGAGGCCGCATTTGTGACCACGCTTGTCAATGCCCCTTTTCCCCGGCCCTCAGCATCCCGGCTGGCTCCGCCACCCGCTGCCGCAGGGAGGAGAGGTGCAGAGGGGCTGCGGTGCGGGGGACCTCCTTCCAGGAGAGCCACGGGCACCGGCCAGGGCAGGCAGGACGGTGCAGAGCACCCAAAGAGCCCTGAGAGAGGAGAGCTCACCCCTTCGTACGCGTGGCATGAAAGGAACATAAACAGGAAGCATAAAGCCACAGGAAATTCGACGGCTGAAGTTTCACCGTTCATAGAAGCATTATTTTTACTAGCTCTGTCGCTATGTCTGCTGTCAGTAAAGAGCGTTCGTTTTCTCACTCTGCTCAGACCTTGAGTAGGAAAAATATATACTCCCTTTAGGTTATGGATTGCTTTACGTTCTGCCTCCTGTCACGTTACAACCTGGTAACACCGAACCCTAAAAGTTCACACCAGGGGATGCTGAAGTCCAGCCACAGGGACACAGCTCCAGCCAGAGCTTGGGAAGACAGGCTCGATGGGGATTGGGGATGTTGTATTGATTTAAATGGCTTTATAGAGCTTGGCGTCTGCAAAAGTTGCCGCTGTCACGTTGTGCGTGCACTCAGGTGTCAGGACTAAGACATCCTGCAGTTGCTCTATGCGTTTCAGTCACCAGGACTGAAATACTACTAATACTACCAATAACTGCTGTTTTGTTGTGAAGTAAGAGGGCGAAAATAATGTGCTTTGTAGCATCTCTCAGAGCACTCCTTTTAATCCTTCATAACATTTTTTTCGCTGCTTCTCTCAGCAAAATCCTTCCATCTATGAATTACGCAGATGAGCAGTTTTTCTCCCAAATCCGCCAGCTTCCAGCAGTGAACGAGGGGCGTCCCATCCTTCCCTCCTGCTCTTGTCCTGACACACCTCTCCGCGGGGGTTTCTTCATCCACAGACACAAACCCCGCTCCATCCCCTGTGCTGCTGACTGACGGATCCACTCTCTGCTCCAGCACCATTCTCCTGCCAAACTAGAAACCAGGTGGTCCTCTGAGGCAGGACAGAGACAAACCTGAAGGCTCCAGGTCAGTCCGTCCTGAATAACAGAACCAGCGTGGGGGGACCTCAGCACCTCTCCACATGTGGGAGCAGCCGGTGAGGGACGCCAGCAGGGCTCGCCTTACCGACACACTCGCCTGGGAAGGATCCGACCTTTCCAGGGCATCCATCCAGCTACAACTCTTGCTCAAGAGCTCCACATCTTGGCCACTGCCAATACTTCGCTGGGGCCTGGCGCAGGTGGTTTTCCCCACAGACGGCTTCCTGGTAAGGTTGGTCATCGCCCCGTTCCTCTTGCATCTCTCTGTTGCTTCACCGTCCTCTGCCAAATACGGTTTTCTGACAGAGCCTGCTTGTCTTTGCTTTCAAGGCCTTTCTTGGTCCCCATTCCCCACCGAAGCCATCCTTGGCCCGCTGCCCGACGAGCGCTCCTCCGCTTCCTTCCCAGCTGCCACCCCCATTTGGATGATGCTCTAGAGCAGCGTCCCGCACAGCTCCTGGCGTCTCTCCTTAAAACTCTTCACGGTAACTGCAGAAAACCCCACAGAGGGTTGATACCTTTGCCTTTTACACTACCCAGCACCATCTCCTTGCCTCCTTTTCCTGCCCCACCAGACCTGCCTGCTGTTTCCTTCCCTGTCCTTCGCTCGGGGAGTCTCTGAGGTTGTCAAGTTTGGGGCTTTCCAGGAGGCAGTAGCTTTCCTCCACTCACTGCGGCAGCACAGGTCTGGCAACAACTCCTGCCCAAACTCTGGTCGGCTGTTCCCGGGGACATTTTTGTGCCCATCTTGTGGTGCTGCCGCAGGTCTGGGCTGGAGCAGGTGCCCCGACCTGCTGGGTCACCCACCTCTTGCACTTCTCCTTCCCCACCTCCTTTGCCCTCTCTTTCTCCCGGGCTCCATCACACGCTGCCGTCTGAACACAAATTGGCACCGACGGTTTACCTGCAGGTTTTTACTTCTGCTATTTAGGGCAATCCCCCGGTTTTAGGGTTTTGCTGGTTGAGTCTATTTCCCTGCAGGATGTTCTTTAGCTCTGAGGTAGGTCTGTGCCTGGACTGTGATCCCTCGCAGCAACTGTCCTCCTTCCTCCTTAATTTTCACCGCTCCCTGGCCCGTTCCCCCTTGTTCCCCCCCGTTGTTTTGTAAGCCAGGCTGCTTCCTCCTTTCCCCCCCCCCCTCCCCAGGACCATTTTCTGAGCATTTTCTTTTGTGGGGGGGCTACTTCCCTTTTTCAGGCTTGCCGTGCAGCCGCAGAGGACTGAGGGTACAGCATCCCGGGCACACACTGGAGTAACCCTCTGCTTCCAACCGCCTGCCGCAGCACATTTTAATCTCATCAACAACTGCACAAACTATTTATAATCAGCTCTCTGATTACATTCCTAAGGTCAACGTCCAAGTTAAAAGACTCAGAGTAGCTGATACACTGCTGCAAAGCCTCCTCTCCCCCAGAGGTTTCCAGAGCCGCTGGGCTGTATTTAAAGGTGACAGTCGGAGGTGCCACCTCGCTCCCGGGTCTCCCACTTCGCTGCTGTCCCTCTCGCTTCCCCTGCCCTCCCCGCTGCCTCCCACAGAGGCACCTTTGGGGAAAGCTGGTCAAAAAGTGCCTGCATTGACATGCCCCAGCAGGTCAAGCCTGCATAGCAGGTACCCCAGCAGGGTCTCCCCAGCTCACCCAGCCTGCGTCTGGCCCCGAAGGGATCATACAATGGTTTAGGTTGGAAGGGACCTTCAAGATCATCTAGTTCCAACCCCCCTGCCATGGGCAGGGACACCTCCCACCAGCCCAGGTTGCTCAAGCCCCGTCCAGCCTGGCCTTGAACACCTCCAGGGATTGGGCAGCCACAGCTTCTCTGGGCAGCCTGAGCCAGGGGCTCACCACCCTCTGGGTTACAGCCCTCACAGCACCCAGCTGGGGACCGGGTGAAGAGGTGACGATTCTCACTGGGCTCTTGTCCCTCCCTGCTGCTCGGGGTTTCAGCGGTAGGTGGCTGTTGTCCTGCCATCATCACAGACTCAGGTCACTTTGGACAGCTAAGCCACCTGCTGTTTTTTAACTGATTTCAGCACGACCCAAACCCCCACTCTTTTTTCCCTGACTTACTTACGGAAGAAAGCCAGTGCCACCCTTTGGGCTTGCCTACAGAAACCTGGAGTCCTGCGGGCCACCAAGCCCTGCACAGCGCTGGCCCTTAGACCTGTTCTACAGCAAGACCAGGAAGCCTCACTCCAGCAGGATGCCGGCCAGGGGGGCTTCTACATCCCATACAGCCCCCGGGAGGATTGCAGGCATGAAATATGGGGACTGGTGAAAGGGGGGGAAGAGTCTGGTTTTCATTCTGCCCCTAGGTGCCTTCACTCCGTAGTGTTTCATCAAGCAGCAACTACTAAGCGTAAGGCAGAGGTGGTACCAGCTCCCGGCGTGCTGCTGGAGACTGGGGAAAGCTGGTTCCTTCTTATGATGTTTCTCCCATCTTCCCTATATCTCAGGAGACATTTTTATGATAATAGTATCATGCAATCTTGGTCAAGAAAAGGTTAACCAAGAATTATGGGCTCTTGGGTGAAACTACGTCTGCTCTAAACGTCAAGCCTGAAGGACAGAGAGACCACAGCTCACTTGGGGTTATTTAACGCCTTCCTGAGGTCTTAATAACAGGCGGGCTGAATGGAGAAGGCCACACACGTGGGGTCACCAGTCTCACCAGCAGTCTGGCCAACAGGACCAGACGTTGGGTGAGGAAGCTGTGGTTCCCCGAGAGCATGGCCAGGCTCAGGACCACCTGCAGCAGCAGCAACAGCATCCCCATCACCTGAAGGTCAGCCCTCACCCAGAAAGCTCGTAGCCTCAGCCGAGGTGAGGTGGGAGAGCTGAGCACCAGGAATCAGCTGAGGATGAGGAGGCAAAGAAGGGTGAAGGGGCTCTGCAGGAGAACCACGCCATCCAGAGAAGGTTATGTCTGCCTTTAACCGGCCTTTTTGCATTGGACAGTGCAGGAGAGGTGCGGGTTGTGCGTTTGAGGAAGCTGCTTTTAGCTGAATGGGATAAAAGGGAACCCAAAATGTTCTGGTTTTAGTACCAGAAGTAGACAAGGAGAGAAAGAGGAAGTGTTTGTGTCTGTTAAGAAGGATCCTACAAACTGAAATCCCCCTGTAAGTTAGTGTTTAGTACTGACCATGGGTTTGTCCAGAGAGTGTAAATTGCACAGTGCGGGTTGTTTCCGCTGCTCTCTTTAAAGGTCTTGTGGTTAAATAAATAGAACCAATATTTTCTTAATGGTCGTGGAGTTCTGTGATAGTACTCTTCATCCGTAGCTGCATCTTTGCATCAGTTACTCTCAGACCACTCAGATAATATCACTATAGCTTCGGGCATGTGCAGGAAACCCTGTTACCTGTTTGTCCTTTGGAGGCAGTGAGACAACTTGGCACGGCCCCTTTCTGTGTACAATTTGAAGCCAGGAGGACCTTTTAGATCACCCACGTTGGTCTGCTACATGCCCCACGCTACTGAATTTCACTCGGTAAGCCCCCACGAAGCTTGCCATGTTCAGCTAAGCAGAAACATGTTGGTCTCGCGTGCGGCAGGCAGAGGCCCAGCACCATCGCTGGTCCTCCGGTGGTGGGGGCAGCAGCGGTGTTGAACCCAATTCCAAATCCTGCTTGTGAACTCTGAACAAAAACCCTTTTGGAAAATGACTGCTGGGCACCTCGTTTTCTTTTGAGGCGCTTTCATTATGCGACTGCCTTCGTGACAGAACATCTTGGTCTCTAGCAAGAAAAAAACATTATGTTTCACTTGGTTGGAAAACTCAGGTCTTAATTTGTAGTTTTGTGACTATTCAGGAAAATCCCAACGTCAGCATTCAATTTTTAAGGCATAAAAATAAAATTTAAGAGCTTACAAGGCAAGTTCTTCTCTCTGTTCCCAGTAATCGCCTTCCATGATGCAAGCAAAGCAAGATATTGCACCATCCTCCTGCTTAAAGACCATCACCACAGGCACGGCAGAAGCTTTTTTGGGGCCTGCTGTGGGTGTTTTTTTTTTATGAAACATTACAGGACTATCAGCGGTATGGCAGGGATCTGCAGGGGGAGATGCGGCACAGTCGGAAGTGTTCCCTGGGTAGGTCTTGGACCGCAGCGACAACCCTTTTTGCCTCAAAAGGAGCTCATTCCGGTGTCCTCTGACGTGCAATGAGAAAGATGGGGAGGTTTTCTTGGGAAGCACCGATGCGATGTTCTCATGTACTTTGGGATGCGAATCCCGGGGTGTAATAAACACAGAGAGCAACCAGCCACGGAGAGATGTTGCTTCATTCAGGAGGCTTTTGGTTTTAAATGACTCATTAATGTGGGGTTTTGGAGATTATTGTGCTATCTGCAGTGACACCCTGTGGTGATGAAGCAGTAGTTTCTCTCTCACCCCGTTACCTCCAAAAAACCCTGAGCAGTTCTGCTGGGACTGTCCTGCTGCCTGCAGTCATCCGCAGGAGGAAACACACAGCTGACAGGGAGTTTTTCCTGGTAAGGAGTAGCATTCCGTATAGGAGATGAGGAGACAAATCTTTTGCTGTTACTGTTATAATTTATCCATTGTTATTCATACTGTTAATATTTCTAAAAGTGATTTTCATACGCATACCACCTGGCTGTAGCAGAAAATAAATAATTGTGAGATTATGGTTAAAAATCATATTGCATTGATTGCAATTGACTCAATTGCATATAAGTGTATAGTAGTTTAGTTTAAAATGTATGGAGAAACCATACATACTTCTAAGAGGAACGCGTTATGTATAAAAAAGGGCCTAGTAACGTGTCAAAAACTGTATCGTTATAGAATCACAGAACAGGTTGGGTTGGAAGGAACCTTTAAAGGCCATCCAGTCCAACCCCCTGCCATGAGCAGGGACATCTCCAACTAGATCAGGTTGCTCAGAGCCCCGTCCAACCTGACCTTGAGTGTTTCCAGGGATGGGTTGCTCTCTCTGGGCAACCTGGGCCAGTGGCTCACCACCCTCACAGTAAAGAATTTCTTCCTTATATCTAGTCTGAGTCTTCCCTCTTTTCGTTTAAAGCCATTACCCCTTGTCCTATCGCAACAGTCCCTGATAAAATGTCTGTCCCCATCTTTCTTATAAGCCCCCTTTAAGTACTGGAAGGCCGCAGTAAGATCTCCCCAGAGCCTTCTCTTCTCCTGGCTGAACAATCCCAAATTTATATTTTGAGTAAGTTGTGTGGGTTTTCTTCTGTTATAGAGCAGTGTAGCAAAAGTGTGGATTCTGTTCTCAAGGATAGACTGTTCCCATGAGATTTAGCAGCATCAGTGCTTGACCGGCCTTTTCTTCTTTTAACAGAACCAGATTGGAAAAATGCAGCCTCAGAGGTTGTTGTGGGAAGGGGCAGACTGACTGCAGTCAGCACAAGGATCTGCTTATCCAGAAAGGAGTACTTGACCTGGTATAAACCAGGCAGCATGAACTGCCTCCCCAGTTTCAGCCCGGGTCTTTATTTCTTCATCCTTCCATTGCTTAGCATCAAATGCATTTAAAACAACTCTAAAAATTGGGGTTTTTTTAGCAAATAGTAAAAATCATTAGGTGTCCTGTATGTCATTTTTGCTAATTTCATCACTGATGTATGAAAGGTTTGTGGTTCTGATGGCTTTTCAAATCAGCAAAATAGTAAGGTCGGGCTTTTTAATAGCCTTTTGGACATGACTTAACCTGTGATCCCATGAGCTGTGCAAATAATTGTATCTCCAGGTAAAAACGCAGGCATGTGCTTTCCAGCTCGGCTTGGAAGCGGCAGCCACACTTGACATGAAAACCTCCACTTCCCCAGGGAAGAGATGAACCGTTCCCATCAGTTCGTATATTCAAAACTGTGTAACACTGTCATGCAAGTACTTTCCCCCAGCCTTTCACTGCTGGTCTCTGGGATGGTTTCCATATTGAACATACTTGTTTCCTTCTGGGAAGAAACACAGTTGTCTCCCTCACATTGCAGAAGTTTGTTGCACAGTATGTACTCCCAGCTTGTTTTTTCAAAAGATACACGTTAGGAGAAAATCATATCAGGTCGTATCCAACAGCCCAAGATAGGTAAGGTTGCTGCAGCTCCATGTCCCCAGGTGCAACCAGCAGCAAGGCTGATGTGTTCCCAGTAGGCACACGCACACAGAGCACACATATACATCACGTACATACACATACACCTGACCATGTGTGTAATCACACACACTGATAACACAGACAAACACTCAGAGTGCTGACACGAACACAGACACCATCAACGGCCTCATCCTGCTCCCCTCTCTGGCTGAGCAGGATGGAGGTTCATGGGTGTGAACACACAAGTATATGGACACTCAGCCTGTCCTGTAGCTGACCCTGGATCCTGGTTTCCCCAGTTGCTGGAGCCTGGACATACAAGCCCTCGAGGCCGCTGCCCCACTCCAGTTACTGGTACAATCTCACTTATGTGGACACATGCACACAGGGAGCTGGCCAGGACTCTCCTGTCCCCCAAGAGCCAGTTCCTCTGGTGGCCTTGCCTGTAGACATCCCACCACCATGGGCTCTGAGGCCACTTCACCTCCTGCCTGGCTCAGTCCTCACTGGTGCTCACATGCTCACTTGGCTCCAGGTGCAGCACCATGGCCCTTGGTCCCATCCCTGGGGGTGGCACTTGGTGTCACCCATGGTGTCACCAGGTGGGTCTCCCTGGTCAGTGGCACGCAGACCTGGCAGCCCATGGTCCCAGCTGCTGGCACACAGACCTGCACTTGCTCCAGGTGCTGGCACCATGGGCCGCTGTGACTCAGGGTGCTACTCCCGTAGCTGGCCTGTAAATCAGGTTACTCCAGTCACTGCACCACAGCGACACAAGTGCTCCCACCTATGGTCTGACTCCAGTTGGTGGCACTTGGTCCCCAGGCAGGACAGAGCCCCCCACTCAGGAACAGTTAAACCAGAATTCAGTAAGAAGTCAGGACAGACTGCGCCAGTCAGGCCAGGCCATGGCCAGGCGAGCGTACTGACCAGCCCTTTTTATCCCCTTACACCTCTTTTCCTCACAGTTGTTCCTTCCCAAATCATGTAAATCCATCCCCTTCCCTGCCTTTGGTTCCTTCCCTAAACATCCCATAATAAATCCTGGGCAATCCCCAAATGCTCTTCCCTGCATCTTTCCTCCCAGGGTATTATTTAGGCTTCCCCTGGGGTCCCTGGTCTTTCTGTGCTCCTTTGTGGGTGTGCGGATGAGCTTTTATCACATAACCCAACAATAAAAAGATAATTCAACTGCCCCTTTACCAGCGGAGCCTGTTGTAAAACCAATGTGTGCTTTCTGCCAGGTTTTTAGCGTAAATCACTTGTTCCTTTCTCCTTTCACTTCACGCAAAACAAGGCAGCCGCTTCTTTCTCATTACATCATGCAATTCCTCCTTTCACTTCGCTTCCACTCCTCTACACTAATCTGCCAGTTTTCTGTGATTTATCCGGCCAAAACCTACAGCGATGATTAACTGGCAATCGCGCCTCTATACAATGGCCTTCATCTATTTCCAAGCATCACCCTACAGACAACCACTTAAGTTATCCTATTTTCCTCATGTCTCTCCTAAATGTGTACTCTGTTACAATCTTCCACCCCACTGCCTCTTCCCCAAATTCAACCTTTCGACTAGATCACCTTTTCCCAGTTACCGTGACCAGAGCTCACCCGCTCTAGCTGGACCTTCTTGCCAAAGTGAGCGAGGGTTCAAGTACGTTCTCGTCTCCCCCTCTCCCTTCTCCAACAGGCTCCCCCCATGTCTCTACCCACGAGTCCCACTGGCTGGAACACCAGCCCTCAGCTACAAACACCCCGAACCCACCTTGGCACTGTGAAGGAATTTACTGCCTTGGAGTAAAACACAGCTCGTGCCCTGAGGAAAGGACTGGTGGGAATATTACCTCTTTCCCTAAGCCCTACCTCTACATCTTCCCAAATGACTGGATGGATCTTAGCTTTGATTTTGTTTTGCTCTATTTTTAAATACAATTGGAAAAGTTGTAGAATCATTTTTCCTTTAAAGGCCCAAGAAGGATCAAGATCAGAACCTATTATTATTGGGGAAGGACTTTTTACTAGGGCACGTAGTGATAGTACGAGGGGGAATGGCTTTAAACTGTAAAAGGGCAGGAATAGATCAAACATTAGGAAGAAATTTTTCACTCTGACGGTGGTGATGCACCGGCCCAGGTTGCCCAGAGAAGCTGTGGCTGCCCCATCCCTGGAGGTGTTCAAGGCCAGGCTGGATGGGGCTTTGAGTAACCTGGGCTGGTGGGAGGTGTCCCTGCCCATGG
This sequence comes from Vanellus vanellus, assembly GCF_965231255.1. Classification (NCBI taxonomy): domain Eukaryota; kingdom Metazoa; phylum Chordata; class Aves; order Charadriiformes; family Charadriidae; genus Vanellus; species Vanellus vanellus. Next base: position 79,525,839 of record NC_138909.1, on the reverse strand, counting down.
CAGGGGGGTTGGAACTCGATGGTCTTGAAGGTGCCTTCCAACCTAAACTGTTCTATGATTCTATTAAATCTAAGGGAAGAGCAAACTCCATGAGAAGACTTTTTAACATCAAAATAACTAAGAATTGAAGCAATATTCCTATTCCCAATTACTTTGAAGTGAATTAACAGAAGTCCTGTCAGTCATTTACAACATATAACTGCAGCTGCTTGCTGTAATTCACAACCTACATGAAGAAACCTACATATATGTTTTTGTAAATGTTATTTTTAGGTATGTTTAACAGGGGCCTATTTAGTTTTCTAACAGAAGTGTGGGTAATAAATCTGCCTGGAACTGAAGTTTCAATTGGTTAAAACAGACTAACCCTCTCTCTCAAAACACTTCGACAAGGGAGGGACAAGATTCCTCCTCTTCAGCAGGAGTCAGCAGAGACCTCATCTACAAGGTTTAAAATTGCCTCCTCCACATAACTGTTGAACCTGCCTTTCCCACGTCTCAATCACTGCTCTTATTACCTGGCTGTACAGTATACAATGCTTTAAGGCAGCTTCTTTTCAACTTCAGGTGGTAAGGCAGATGGGGAAGGAAAGGGAAACTAGTATTCTGAGAAAGAGGGACGTAAAGTTAAAACTCATTTGCAAAAGCTATCCAATCCTAAACAAATAATACACATAGAAAAGCATGATACAATTTAGGAAACAGTATTTAATTTAAATTAAAGAAATCCCAAATACCTCTGGAAGTGAATATCAATTTGCTAATGCTGTTTACGCCACACAATTTAAAGAATTTTACGTCTTGTTTTGCAAGCAACCTCTAGTCATTTACCATTCTGTCTTCCTTTGAGCTTAAAACAACTCCCACAAGCTGAAACATCAACAAAAACATTTTACAATTTTGTAAAAGCTTATTCCACAAAATTCAGAGTCAAGATATAAATTTCCTATGTGTTAACATATTTTACCTAAAGTCTTGTAATTAACTCAAATTGATATCAGTGTTAAGAAGTGATATTTCTCCAGTACCACAAACCCAGGTTTCCACATGGATTAAGTGTGGTACACACACAGCACAAAGCAAACCCACTAATTTCCGCCCCGAAAGAGGAAAGCAGACTATTCAGAATGTAGGTTTCATTTTGCACCAATTCTTATAGCCCAAAATATGCCCCCACAGCTCCCCCTTAGGGAGCTGCAGACAAAGACATTTTGGAAGACTGGTCCCTTAGTCACTGAGCTTCAAGGTCAGAATATAAAATTTATTTTGAAACAGCTACCACGTTGCTATCATTGTTTTACCTGATACTCCATATGAAAAATTATAAAATGATCAGGAAAAAAATTGACTGTATTCTAAATATGCTTCCTAATTGACTGTAAAAAAATGAAATGGCTGTTTTCCACAGTTTATTACCTAAGTTATAAAAACAGTTTAGGTTAGTTTATAACCTAAACTTTAAGAACTTGAGATAAGAAGAAATGTATGACGACACTACTATCATATTACCATCATCAGTAAACATATCACATTCTGAATCTTCTTCCTATTGGCAAAGATATGAAACCAAACTATTCACAAGAACTGTTTATTTTCTCTGCCCCTTCAGCAAAGCGAAACGTAGCACCAAATAGATCTGATAAGTGATCTGATTCTTTTCCAGTCTCTTCTGCCTAATTTTGAGATACTCGGAGCACTACTTTCAAATTTGCCTGTGTTTCAGCTACTCAAGTTTGCATTTCTAACACAGCCATACTATACTCTACCTCTAATAATGGACATTTTGAGACAGTTCATTATGCCACACACAGCAGTGAACAGTAATTCAGATTTAAAAGTGGTATTCCATACTAACATTGCGTATAAATTACAGATAAAAACATGAACTGAAAAATTCCAAGGTGAAATTCTTTTAGCAAGGAAAGTAAAATTCTTTGGTGAGCATAGAGACAATGCAGGGAATCTGCTTCTTTGCATTAAAATCCTGCCGAGTAGAGCAGGACTCGTACTCTGCCACTCTGCGATTTACACGAGTTAAAATGTGCATGAGTTCAAGATTCTTTGAATGTTCCTTCAGCATTTTACACAGTGACTGAATAAACCAGGAGCCTTCAGCTGAATTCCTCCAGGAGTAATAGCCTGTGGAAGAGAGAGATGTCAAATTGATCAGATGTAGCAGCCTCTGATACAGGGCAGGAGAGCAATTAGAGGAACAATGCATTGTTTCCCATAGCAAACAATGTTTTAAAATAAAAACTCAAAACCACTAACCGAGAAAAATTCAGTTTTTATAATCTCCCTAATTTCCAACTCAAAAGATTTTTCTAGTCCTCTCATCTTTTCTAATCTAAGAAAAACTCTAAGTAGGTAGAAAATCAAAAGGTGGAAAACTATCCTCTGCTGCGACAGTTCTTACTAATCACTTACTACCTCTTTACAGAGTACACATATATCAAGGAGAGGTGACAGTACAGATGGAACCAAGATGCAAACTGGATTTCAGTGTCACTATCTTCAGAACTACATGCATGATTTAAAGACTGGAACCTACTTCTGCTAACTGATAATGTAAAGGGCATATTAAGGACTCTGCCACTACTACTTTTGTTTAAGGATGCAATAGAGTTGATAGGCAAATAATATGCTGGTGTTTATCACCCACTTCTGTATATGCACCGATGGATATCAGATTGTTTTGTTCTCTTGGAACTAATAATACCTCTTACTTCCTGCTGTAAACCCTGTAAATGATTAAAATTCCTTGCACGACTCAGATCAACTGAATTTATAAGAGATGAACATTTGAGGGTTTGCTAGTGATAGAGATGTATATTCAGGATTCGGTGGTGTTTTTTTTTGTAGGAACTGAGAACTACCTCAAAAAGAATTCAAATCAGAGGAGAAAAACAATTGAGGGAAGAAAATTTGTGTTTCTATGAAAGAGAACAAATGAAGCAGTCACCCACTGACTGGATACAATGGCAAATTGTCATTTACAATATGAATACAAGCTGATATATAGATACAATTTCAGAAACAAAAGCTCCTTTGCAAGTCTCTCTCTCACCTGGAGCTGTGGAATATGCATACAGGAAGTCTGCTTCTACAGGTATTTTCTGGCACATTGTTTCATCTGATCCGCTGTCTGCCTCAATACCAGAATCTAATTCTGTCCCTCTACAAGCCTATTTGGTGGAAAGAAGAATGGAAAACAAAAATAAAAAAATAAAGAAATAAAGGCAGCAATCATGATCAGAATACTGATTTTTTTTCCCCCCATTTTAAAGACAATAATATCCCAATTAAAAACTGCAAAACCAACAAGAATTTATGTCATAATTCCATTAGATATACTCAGAAGAAAAGTAACTAGCTTTTATTTAAATCAACTACATGTTTGGTTAAGATAGATAATAATTCAAAAGTGCATTCAGAAACTCACTGAAACACTGGATACTGTTCAGAAAGATTTTACTTAATCCACAGAATGAGGGTAACGCCATCTCAGCTATTACAAATACTGCCTCCATAACAGGGCAGACTGTGCGACCTTTAGACCTGAAGAGAATCTTATTCTGAAAGTAATTCCATTTAAATCAATTTTAGAAATAATTAACTTTTTTGTACTAATAATTAATGGGAAACAATTGTGGTTTTCTTATTGAAGTATCCAGCTGATTTAATGATCACTGTTCAGCTGTACATCACCTGAATGAAAAAGAGCTTGGGTTTTCCCGCTAAACTTCTGCACCTGTCACCTCTGAAAAGGCTTGTTAGTGCTTTCAGTTCAAGAGGGCCATCTGTACCATAGATGAATCCTTCCTCACCATGGCTAAGCAACACGCAAACAAAACTGCTTCGCTTGCTGTGGTCTTCTTCAGACACTTAAAAAAAAAAAAAAAAAAAAAAAAAAAAGAGAGAATTATCTTAACTTCTTGCATTCCCCAAAAAGCTTCAAATATTTGATGCTTCCTACGTGACAGCAGTCTTTAAGAACTAACTCCCATGTTCAGAAACCTCCAATCAGTTTTCACTTAGTAAAAGGAGCCAGCCTACTTCACTTCAGGAGGTTGGACACAGAGAATCCCAAATTAAACCCAATCCTACCAATTCTAAGATACGGCCGCAGAACTAGGCCAGCAACACCATGAGGAGACCAAGTGGGTGTTCCCACAGTGTCTCAAAGTCTGAACAGTACACCTCCCTCATGCAGTAATGGGCAACAGTCTGGTAAGCTGAGATCAGACTGATGGGAAACCCTGAGTTTTGGGAAAGGATGGGGAAGTCTTACCTCTCGTTCCAATCAGAGATGCATCAACTACTTGGATTACATGAGAACTGAACGCAGCATGAACGTTGTTGCTGCTGCAGGGACATAGAGAGAGCGGGGTAATGCTAGTACCTCACTCTTGCCCTGAAGCAAGGTCTAGAAAGATTTTTTTCAAGCCTCTGAATTTTGTACTTAAAAGCATTTAAGCTTGATATAAAGCATTTGTAGATTTATACTTTTTTCCATCTTGTGGTATGCAAAGAGCACAGAACACATATTCTCTGATGTCTTTTGTTGCCTGACATTGTGGGGATTGTACTTGAGGACCAAGATGATTCTTTAAAATACATGAAAAGCTACAAACATGGTTTAAAAGAAAGGATCCGAAAGGAATTCTGAGTGGGAAACTTAAGAAGATGCAAGAGTTTGTGGATGAAAAGTGTAACAGTCCCAAAAGCTGAAGTCTTCTGTTTAGAGCTTGCCAAAACACTTTATTTCTTTTCTGGAAAAAACCTGAACTATTTAGATATTTCTCAAGTGATGCACACTCAGGCATTTCTACAATCTATGGACAAGCACTGCATCCAGAAGAGTCAGGAAAGGCTGTTTTTCGGGAATCTCTAGTCAGGCTGCAGTCTGTAGTTCACACTGTCTATTTGGAGGCCTTATACCACAGGTAAGACAGAGGTCTTGAGTCAGAAAATCTGACTTTCCACTTTCAGCTACTGTCAACAGACAGGCTGCAACTATACTAATAAATTAACCATGCCTGGGAGCATTCTCTGGCATAAACACTAACTGGCACTAAGGAACCTACACCTATGTTAGCAAACACATTTAAAAAGGGAAAAGAAAAAAAAAAAAAAAAAAAAAAAAAGGAGAAACAGGATTGCTGCAGGCTAACTGGTTGCTGTGAATAATCCCTGGAACACTTTTACTGTTGAACTGTGACCTCGAAAAGTTTGGGAGAGTGCTGGTAGGCAGGAGCCACAGTCATGCCAGAGAACCTTCCAACAGTTAACTAGAACAGCTGTGTTCCAGGGCTACAGATACCTACAGACACCTTTTAATTTACTAGTCTAGATGTGGCCAAGTCCAAAGAAAGCAGACTAATGCAAGCAGTAGTATAAAGCTCTCACTTGAAAGAAGGGTGTTTTGTTTCACAAGTCAAACAGACCACAAGTTGTTCCTCTAAAAAATTAACTTAGTCCACACACTTGCAGTTCTGGTTCCTCGATCAGAATTCCCCCTGGATCAGAAACCCTCTTGGGCCACACCGCTAAGCATATATTGCAGAACCCCTCTCCCCAGTTAAGCAGGTTTCTTTCCAACTCACAGAGCTTCAGTGATCCCAGGGTCAGAATATAGATCAGTCTGCATTTAAGTTTCAGCCTTTTTTCCAGCCTTCTTTAGAAGATGAGAAAGGATACGGAGACAACAGTCATGGCACGAAAGATGGAGAGACAGCAAAGATGAACAAACATAGAAACTATGATGTACATGACATCCTTAGCAATAAACCCCTGGTAGGTGTGAAATATCATCTAAAAGAACCATGGAAGAAGATATTTGAGAGCTAGAGTTATATTTGGAAACAGTAGTTGATTTAATACACACACTGAACGTATTATTACTGACCTTTTTTCAACAGTTTAAAAATGTCCTCACATGAAAGATCATTGTTGATCTTTATTTTGTATCCCAACTTCATAAAAACTTCTCTGACACTTGCAGCATCTGCATCTGTACCTGAACGGGGTGACATCCCTACACATAAGAAAAATGTATTATTTTTTATGTGACACAGATGGCATGGTCTGACGAGCCAAACTTTTTTCTCACTTATACCTGTATGAGTCTGGAATATCATTCCATTATTCCAGATCCACCCTAACAGAAAAAACATTGCACTGTTATACATGCACACCATCTCCCTCTCTCTGTAACTATATTGTAGATTTAGGCTCCTTATTTTTATATCTACCTATCTATATAAAGACATAAAAAGGATATCATTTGCAAAAGATAGATCATCACTAAAAGGTAAGACAGACTTGTACTGCCTATCAATTTTTCTCCCCATTACTGCTATACCCTAATGTGTTCCCTCTAAGCATATTTGGAAGAATGCACTCAAATGAATCGCACCCATTCAAACCACTTAATTTTAGATTGCAATCAAAATCGGTCTGTGTATTTAGTTTTGAAGAATAATACATGCCACTAATTTATCTAAGTTAAGGAAAAAAAATTCAAAATTTGAAAGTATTACCAGTCGCTCTGTGGAAGTTCTTATTGTTTACTATTATACATTGCCCCATCTCTGGATAATCCATTCTGTAACTGTAGTCTGGCAGAATCCCAGAGTCCATAGACTTGCTAGCAGGTAGGTTCTTTCTGTATAGAAAACAGACAAACTTTAGGTGTTAATTTCTGATCTCTCTTCTCTAGTTTCAAAATAATAATAAAATAAGCTTATTTTAGTAAAACCGATGAAACTGGTAAGGTTTGCTACTTGTTCCTTAGAAGATCCCTCAGCAAGTTTGCTGATGACACCAAGCCGAGTGGTGCAGTTGACACGCTTGAAGAATGGGATGCCATCCAGAGAGACCTGGTCAGGCTCAAGAAGTGGGCCTCTGTGAAGTGAACCTCATCAGGTTCAACAAGGCCAAGCGCAGGGTCCTACACCTGGGTCAGGGCAACCCCCAGTATCAATACAGGCTGGGGGATGGAGAGACTGAGAGCAGCCCTACCGAGAAGGACTTGGGGCCAACGGGTGGGTGAAAAGCTGGACATGAGCCAGCAATGTGCACTCGCAGCCCAGAAAGTCAACCCCATCCCAGGCTGCATCCCCAGCAGCGTGGCCAGCAGGGCGAGGGAGGGGATTCTGCCCCTCTGCTCTGGTGAGACCCCCCCCTGCAGTGCTGCCTCCAGCTCTGGGGCACCCAACATAAGAAGGACATGGACCTGCTGGAGCAGGTCCAGAGGAGGCCATGAAGATGCTCCAAGGGTTGGAGCCCCTCTGCTGTGAGGACAGGCTGAGAGAGTTGGTGTTGTTTAGCCCGGAGAAGAGATGGCTCTGGGGAGACCTTATAGTGGCCTTCCAGTACCTACAGGGGGCCAACAGGAAAGAAGGGGAGTGAAGTGACAGGACGAGGCAGAACAGTTTTAAACTCGAAGAGGGGAGATTTAGATTTGATACTAGAAAGAAATTCTTTACTCCGAGGGTGGTGAAACACTGGCACACGTTGCCCAGAGCAGTTGTGGCTGCCCCATCCCTGGAAGTGTTCAAGGCCAGGCTTGATGGAGCTTTGAGCAACCTGGTCTGGTGGGAGGTGTCCCTTCCCATGGCAGGGAGGTTGGAACTAGATGGTCTTTACAGTCCCTTCCAACCTAAACCATTATATGATTTTAAGTTATGTCTGTGAAATCAGTTGGTAGATCTGATTTTAGATTCACGAAGACTGTACTTGCCCAGAGGTTAATATAAATAAAACTGCTTTTTATAGTTATGCACCCAAATAGAACTTTTGTTTCGAGTTTGACAAAATGTGCACATACACAAATAATTAAAAAACAACAACACCAAACAGTAGGGAGTTATTTGTATTTGTAGTAGTCTTCTGTGCAACTTGTAACAAGCTTAAAATTTAAAGATTCAAGGAAGAACTGTGTCTAAAATGACAACATCTCATCTTTTGAGAGCTAAGTACCTAGAGGCAAGATCAGCTCTGAGATTGTAGATCTATTCTGAATTCTAACCTAAAGTCATATTACCATTGATTTTTCACAAGTAAACATTCAAAACCTAGAATCATAGAATCACAGAATGGTCAGGGTTGCAAAGGACCTCTGGCGATCATATAGTCCACCCCCCCTGCCAGAGCAGGGTCACCTAGAGCAGGTTGCACAGTGTCCTGGTTTGAGGTAAAACAGAACCAATTTTGTTCAGTAACTTCAATTCTTAGCTGGGCCTCTTCTAACTACTGAAATTAACAGCATATTGTGCAGACAATGTTCACTCTCCCAGAGTGATAAGACCAATGTTTGTAGCTGATGCCCAGGCATGGTATGCAGAGAGGCTCTTGCTTATACTTATTGCTATAACCCCCACGGCCAACCAACTTTGTTATCTGCCCCGTTGGAAGGTCGGAAGCGGAAAAGCATAGTGGGGTCCCACCTGCACGGAGGAGCGGACAGGACAGGTGACCCAAAACTGACCAACAGGGTATTCCATCCCATCTGCCTCATGCTCAGTATAAAAACTGAGGGATCAAAGGGTCAGCTCTCTTCCTTCAATGGCCGACGTCTGAGGAGGACTCTGTTCATCTGCCTGTGATCCTGATCCTGAATCCAAATCCGGAATCCAGTTCCCATCCGTCACTGAATCCAGCCTGGGGCTGCTCCAGTGCCAGCCGGTGACGTGACTGTCATCTTGGAAGCCTGATACGGTTTTGTATATTTTTCATTATTTCTTTTTCTTTTATTATTAATATTTCATTAAAGTAGTTTAGTTCCTTCTAAACTTATAAGCCTCTTTTTCCTCCTCTGCCTCTCTCTTTGAAGAGCGGTAGAGAGAAGCATCTGTCAGTCCCACCTGGGGTCCCCCAGGTCCCCAGTAGCGGATTTGGCCTAAACCACAACACACAGGACGGCATCCAGGCAGGTTTTGAGTGTCTCCAGGGTAGGAGATTCCACCACCTCTCTGGGCAGCCTGTGCCAGTGCTCCGCAACCCTCAAAGTAAAGAAGTCCCTCCTCATGTTTAGATGGAACTGCCTATGTTCAAGTTTGTGCCTGTTACATCTTGTTCTATCACTGGGCACCACTGAAAAAAGACTGTTCCCATCCACTTGGCACCCTCCCTTTAAGTACTTATAAATATTGGTAAGATCCCTCCTCAGTCTTCTTTTTTCTAGACTGAAAAGACCCAAGTGCCTCAGCCTTTCTTCATAAGAAAGATGCTCCAATCCCCTAATCATCTTTGTAGCCCTGAAAATGCAGAAGATGACCAAGACTCTATACGCAGCTGTAATTCTGCCTTAACATGCATGCCAGCTCACAACTCTGCAACAGCTGTCAATTTCACTCCGTCCATATATGTTGAAGTCAGCATGAATTTTGTCATTTAAGCACACAGGTAATTGGTTACAAGATTGGGGCCCGCTATCACATTGTATTCTACAAATACAACATTTGTAATGCTCTTAAATATAATTTTTATTGAAATACTAAAAAGAATTACTTCAGAAACAAATTAAGTTCCCAGAGAGCATGTAATCCGATGACAGTGTTACATCAACATAACAACTAGCTGTCACTAGGAAGAACAGGCCTGCGTTTCCTCCCTTCCACCCCTGTAATTTCCCCTTGCACTTGTCCTTCTGCACATATAACCCCAGAGCAGGTCAGCTCAAGCAGCAGTGCAGGTGAGCCCTATAAGCAGTGCAAGGAAAAGGATGAACATTTAGCCCAGGGTGAGACAGAAAAGTCTCTTTCCAAGAACAGCTCACCACTTGTCTAACTGCACCTCAAGTGTTTTGCTTCTTATTTCCTTGTACATACACATGGCCTGTTCTGTCGGACACTGTATATTTTCAAAGTCAGTACAACAACTCTAATAGGTGTTTATGATTATTACAATTTACCATAATTAAAGCTTTTCCTTTTACATTATTGCTTCTATGGCTCTCACCTTCTGTTACAGCACAAGATTCCTCAAGACTTAAATTGAACACTTAAACCAGAAGTACCTCACTTACCCTTTGGAACCAGGAATAGATTTTGCATCTGTCAGATCTTCCCCTGAATGTGGTCCATCTCCTGTGTCTGCCATTATGGCTCTCAATTATCAGCTTGAATAAGAAAATAGAAACAGATGACAGTTAATTTTCATATGAAATAATACCTTCAGATTGCTTAATTTTTGTTAGGTTTCCTTAAAGCCTTACACAATCAGAGCCATTTTTTAGATTTATAGAGAAAACAGGAACGTTAAAAGGGGATATTCACACAGAATAATTTTACCCTAGGAGTATTAGTACTGGTAGGCAAAAAAATAGCATTTCTGAGTAACTCATACATATCTTATATTTGAAAGAAGAGCATGAAATATTTTTCTAAATTATTGCATTCTAAAACAACTCTTGGAAAAATAGTCTGCCGATCCCTGTGACCAAATAATTGAAAATGCCCACAAAAAGCAGGATAAGAGACAAACACATTGAAAACACTCTTTAAAATGTTGTAATATCCCTGCATGCATTAGTAGCATTTTAGTATTATGAATATTGTGGCATGTATGGATCCTTCCATCTCTGTAAGACAGAAATTGAAACCCAAAACCAAGCTATACAAGTTATTGGGTATGTGCAAAGACTAACATAAAAGATCAGATTTTGGGTGACAGTATTGTGGGAAATTAATAATTTCTCTGCATTCCGTTTCAAATGAAACATCACTGCATCCAATCCTAACTGCTGTATGTGAAGGCAATTGCAATATAAATAACATAAAACCATAACAATATAACTTTAAATAGTTGATGAAATGAACTCTATGTTGTGGGCTGCTATTTACTTTTGATCAGAACACAGGACAAGAAACAATGATTGATACCAAGCCAGAAATAAATGTAAAAGCAATAAACCTCCCTCCTAATTACTTTGTGTGTACTCATGGAACACATTACCACAAGTCACCCTTAACTCAGGATTCAGAAAAGGATTAAGCATCATAAAGTTAAATTTTCAGATAGTACAAAGTAATAAATGCTCAGGAGTGAAATAAGTGTTTAGACCTCAAGAAACAAACAAGGAATGACAAGGGAAGAGTTTTAAAGAAACTTACTTAGCAGATATATTTATGGTAAATAGGGATGTACAAATAACCAGAGCAAGTAGCAAGATTTGCTGGTCAGATATGATGAAGACTCTTATTTAAGGCTTCAGCAATTTGGTGGCAAACTGTATCTGCCATCTTACACCATTACATTATTATTATTATATTAGGTCTCTTCATATTTATTCTCTAGCTAGTACACCATGGACATCCATTTTCTGTGCAAACACTTACTGATGCATCAGAAGCACTAATCTGGGTATGTATAACCCTCTTTCTTTCCTTGGTTCTTAAAAGACATTTACTTACATTTTTAGTGACTTCAAAAGATCTTCGAGGTTACTCTGAACAGTGATTTCAAAAGATCTTCAAGGTTACTCTGATTACTATTTATTTGTATCTTGGAGCACTGATGTAATTAAATCTTCTTGCTCATAAAATTATTCCAGACTTGAGGACTGTATCGTGTAAATTAGCAGCACACAGGAAACTTCCTGAAAACCAAACTACAAAAGTATCAAATAAGCTTGATATTTTAGAAATAAAATTCCTAAAATACATTATGGCTCCATATTTTAGAAATTCACTTTAAGGACAGTATCGTGGGACAGGAACCACATTTATGATGCTGAACTTGCCTGCCTAGCACCATGACCTGGATTCATTCATCCTAACTTCAAAGACTAATGCCTTAGAAGTTCCCTATGCGAAAAATGACAAGCATTTCTCAAGGGTAATTCAAGTACCTAAGACCTGTGGCACAACAGTGATTCAGCCCTATACCTTATCATTGGGCAGGGAGCATTAGCATTGACAACAAAGTCTAGTCTAGAGTGACAATTGGTGCATTCACCCAGCTGCAACTGAAAAGCAGAGCTTCTGATCCCTGGGAAGTGGAAAGAATGGCTTTCATCAACAAGAACACTAGATGTTCCCCTTCTCCAGCAGAGCCCAGCTTCTAGGAGTTTCTATGCCTCTTTCAACCCTGTCCCTGCCACAATCATCCTTGGCTCGTTCTCAGTTTTTCTGAGGTCTCAGCTCAACACTTTTAAATGAAACATTTTTTTTTGGTAGGAAAACATTCAACCAGACTGACCCACAATTCTGATGCAACTCACACTGTTCCTTCTGGAGAAGCACTAGGTGCAGAAGCACAACCCAAACCCTTCAGTGTGGTTGGGATTAATGGGAGTGACAGGGAAAAGGTTAACTTTCTTCCTTGTTTGTTCTTTGTCTGTCAACAGCAATGAAGAACCACACCATATAAAAAAGCACAGTATCACATACCAACTCCATTATCAAAATGAGCCAGCAGGTGTACTGAGAGAAACATAGCCATGTCAGCATGGAATTCAGCTTCTGCTAAAAGCCCAGGTGTTCCTCCCAGATGTCTGGCACTCTGAAGATCTGCAGTGCCACTGCTGCAAGTACCTGAACCAGCTAGCCCAAACTAGTAACTAAGTGCCTACCTGAGCTGTGGTCATCTCCTGTCTATCATATAAGCCAGCCTGGGCTACCAACAACTACTTAGAGAAAGACTCAGCTAAAGTATAGAGAAAGCTAACAACTCTCTGGCCAACTGGTGAGACTTTGGGATCATTAGGGAGGGTAAGTAGATCATTAGGCTGCCTTGGGTTCACATTAGGTGTGCTCCAATCAAACTGTTGCATCCCATTAGGGACACTGGTTTTAGTAAGCTGGTGAACAGCAGACTTCAGTAGGCAAACTGGAGACCTAACACACTGTGACCGATAAATGCTTCTATAACACAAATGTTAAAGCATGCTGCAAACAGTAAGAAAGATCTTCAACATTTAAGTGACCTTAAATTAAAACTTAGCTCCTTGACCCTTTTGCAGCCTTAAAACTCTAAAACTGTTGTCCTTGATCCAATGCCAAAGAAACAATAAAATTTGAAGTAGATGGCAAAACCTGCAATTACAATGAACTGCAGTATCTGTTTCTGAAAAATGTAAACCACATTTTGTAGTACCATATCATAAAAATATTTCTTGCTAAAGCCTTTTCAAGCCTAGCTCACAGCCCTACAGTTTCAAATATTTAGTGAAGTGACAGAGCTTACTGCATTCTCCTGCATTACAACTGGAACTTGTCTGAGTCTTTACCGAAGCTAGAGAGACAGTGAAGAAAAACTGTGCATAATACGTTAGGTATTTAAAATACACATGCTTTATCTTCAGAATAGAATCTGTAACTCACCTCTAATATCCATCAGTTTCTGAGCACCTTACCGCACCAAGTTACCTGCACTTTAAAGAATAAAAGATATCCACAAAGAGCTTTGTGTTTTGCTGCTAGGCACTCAAATGCATGTTTTAATCAGCAGTACGTTTTCTGCTTTAAAGCAATAGAGTAACAGCAACGCTCTCTGGAGGACAGTGCTGATTCTAACAGACTACTGAGAATTGCCTCATCTTGGTTTAGGTAATGCAATGATGTCATGTTCTGTCAAGCAGAATACACATTTCCCTGTAGAGGATGATCTCATGCTGTTAGGGATAGGGGAAAAGAAAAATCAGGACAATGCATTAAGAATTTAATTAAAAATTGTTATTCTGCTTTTCTCTGAAAGCTTAGGTAAGATGAGGTTTCCACTGTAAGGAAACAAAAAAAACAAGTAGCTGAAATGAGCATCAGCATTTTTCTAATGTAGCAGAATATGTTCTGTAGATTTTAGGAAGCTTATTATACAATATTTTATCTGAAAAAAAAAACTTTTAAAAATCTCTGAGACAGAGATAATGAATATAAAGATGATGCTATGATGATCTTTATAGGTACTAAGTAGTAAAAAATAAGTGGTTCGAAAAGGTCCAGAACTATGCCCAGCAAGCTATCAAAAATGATCAAAGTCTCTCTGTATAGCAATAAAAGCAAAAATATATTTTGCCTTATATAAATGCAGTTGTTCCAATGCTTTTCTTTTGACAAGAAAATGATAAATAGAACAATGTTTTTACTCCATTCCAGCCTGAATTTACTTATTCTACCTGGATCTTATGAAAATAAATTCGCATCATCATATATCACCACTGCCATAAGAACCATCAGGTTTCTTTTTAAAGCAATATTTATTTGAATTGTGAGCCAACAAGGCAAATTAATGATATAGTGATAAAAATAATACCAAAGCTTCTCAGACAGGGAAGGAAGCAAATAACTGAATTGTCTCTAGTTACCAACTGTATCTTGAAAAATGCAAATCACAGGAGACAAGACAACACATGTTCAGTATATGTCAGCTGCAACGATGTAATGATTGTAGCAGTATTAAAATGCATGTCCAAAACCGAAACCAGTATTGTAAAACATGTCCTTAAAGATTAGAAAAGGACAGAGCTTTCCACCTCACATGACTGCAAGAGAAAGCATCAAGTATTCAAAACAGGTATTTTATGTACATAAATATATACATGGCACATTGCAATACTAATGTAGATAATGCCAATCAATAATTTTCCATTCTACCATGTATAATGATAATTGATAATTATCTAGTTAGCAATGAAAGGAAAATATAGAAGCTGACTGTAGGAAAAAACTAAAAACATTTGAAATGTACCATTATATTTTCTGTGTGGCTTTATACCACTATTAAATACTGCTACTATTAAATACTCCTACCACTGATGGAAGCATGCCAATACTGTGACAGCCCTTCACATTACTTCTGGTCTAGATGAGATCTTTGGAAAGCACTGATACCGGGCCAGCACTCTGAACTTCCAAAGGCAAACAGACTTTTAGTTAGTCAGCATTAATCTGCAAAATCAGCGAGACCTGAAATTATTCTGAGAGTAGATGGGACCCTCGCTTATTAATTCACCTACACCTATTAACCACATCACCACCAAAACAGATAACACACTTGTCAGGCTCCTTCATGTTACGGGCAAAGTGTCTTCTTTTCAAACCAACTGATGAGAAATAGAATTGTTTTGGTTGGAAGAGACCTTTAAGATCATCAAGTTCAAACATTATCCTCACACTGCCAAAAATCACCACTAAACCATGTCTCTCAACACCACATCTACCCATTTAAAAATACCTCCATGGATGGTGACTCCACCACTTCCCTGGGCAGCCTGTTCCAATGCTTGACAACCCCTTCAGTGAAGAAATTTTTCTTAATATCCAATCTAAACCTCCCCCGGTGCAACTTGAGGCTGTTTCCTATCACTTGTTACTTGGAAGAAGAGACTGACTCCCCCCTTGGCTACCCCCTCCTTTCAGGTAGTTGTAGAGAGTGAGATTATCTCCCCTCAGCCTCCCTTTCTCCAGGCTAAACACCCCCAGTTCCCCCAGCCACTCCTCATGAGACTGCTCCAAACCCGTCACCAGCTCCTTTGCCCTTCTATGGACACACACCAGAACCTCAATGTCTTTTTTGTCGTGAGGGGCCCCAAACTGAACACACTACTTGAGGTGGGCCTCACCAGTGACGAGTACAGGGCAACAATCACTGCCCTAGTCCTGCTGGCCACACTGATACAAGCCAACGTCCCTCCTGTAGTGAGAGTAATTAAAGCAGAGAATTACCAGCGGGAGGGTAAAAGACTAGATTACCAGCACTATCCTTCAACCTAGCAGGGAACAGACTGACAACCACTCGGACAGGGCCTTCTATATACTATAAGATGTTGGGTCACGGTGCCTGTGAGGGCCCGGAGCCTGCCTTCCCTGCCCCGGCCGGGTCGGCACCATGGAGGGGAGGGCCCGCACCACCGCCCCCGCCTCGGGAGCCGCCCCGCAGCTCCCGCACACTCGCTCTTTGTCACCGACCGCCTCGCTGCGGAGCCCGTTTCCCCGTGAGGTTTAACCCGCTGCCTACAAAGCTTTATTTTGGTAGATCCACACGCAGCTTTCGCCCCTTGTGCTTCCAGTCACTTAACAGTCTATGGGAGGGACACCAGAAAGCAGTTTAAAATTAAAGCTTTCTTCTCTCCTCCTCCCCTCCCCCCCCCGCCCCTTCCTTTCCGTTTAGGCAGCTGCTCCACAAAAACAGGCTTAAGCGAGCAAATTGTCTGCCTTAAGCTTCTGGAAAAGCGAACCCCCGCGCTCTCTCCGGGAAGGGCCCCACGGCCGCTCTCCTCACGCCGCGCCCGGGAGGCCACCACCGCCGGACCGGCCATGGCAGGCGCCCCGCGGGCAGCCGGGAGAACGAGAAGGCGGCCCGACTGAGGGAAGGCTCTCCTCAGCCGGCTCCCTACGGGCGGCCGCCCCCACCCGCACCGTGGCCCGCCCCATTGCTTTGTTCGGCCCGGCCACCGCGCCCGCCGCCCCCGGTTGTACCGTCCGCCCGCTCGCTCCACCGGCGCTGCGCTCCCACCTGCCTTCCCTCGGAACGCGGCGCAACGCGGAGCGAAGGGAGAGGGATAGGACCGCTGGTGCCCCCGGTCGCCTCACGGCCCCTCTGGCTCCTCCCCGCGCGGGGCGGGAGGAGCCCGCCCGCCCATAACGGCACGCTGTTCAAACGCCAACGGTGGCAGCGCGCGGGCTATGGTGGTGAGTCGGTGTTGGGCTGCCTTCCCCTTAACCACCCTCCGGGGCCGTTCCCCGCTGTGCCAGGCGGCTCCCGGCCCTGAGGGGAAGGCTGCGTGAGGGCGGACCGGGGCGCCGTGGTTGAGAGGGCGCGCGGGGCGCCGTGGCTGAGAGGGCGCGCGGGGCGCCGTGGCTGAGAGGGCGCGCGGGGCGCCGTGGCTGAGAGGGCGCGCGGGGCGCCGTGGCTGAGAGGGCGCGCGGGGCGCCGTGGCTGAGAGGGCGCGCGGGGCGCCGTGGCTGAGGGGGCGCGCGGGGCCCGCCATGGCGGGCCCGGCCCCTCGGTGAGCTCTGTCACAGGGCAGGGGACAGAGGGGACATACAGAACTGGGGCCTTCGGCTGCCGTTCTGCCCCCGCATCACCCCTGTGGGAGAGCCCACAGCAGCCTGGCGCAGCTGGGCCTGTCACAGCTGCCCGATCGTGACGCCTGTCGTGTTTGACTCGGTGTAACCCAAGCCCTGTCTTTTTTTGTCTTTTTAGTTCATCTGCCTGCTGAAAGAAAACTAACCTGTCCAACAGAATGGTGGTTTATGAAGATAATCGATATCTTCAGTAATCTGTGGGGATGATTAGCTCAATCTTTCAGGTTTCCGCGAGCTAGATAAGCGCGGATGTACCGGACTGTGTCAGAGCAGGACCTTCCACTTATGGCGGGGTTTATCCCTCACCATGGCATGAGGAAAGCTTGGAAATCATACAGCCAGTGGACAAATGCTGTCTGAATACACCTGCCTACCGCCCTGCCCTTCAGCCTTGCGCAACAGCCCTCTGGAGCTGAGGGCTAGTTTCAGCTTCATCATCAACTTTCAGGTCGGTTAGTTTCGTGTTTGTGTGTTGGCCTTTGGTAGCAGGAGCCAGAGTAAGTTTAACATTAGAAACTTAAGTTTTCCCGCTTCTCACAACAGGCACTAGCCTGTTTTTTTTTGAGGTCTTATCACCAGGTCTAATATCCTGCGTTTTGCGCAAAATGCCTGAAATCTTAATTGTAGAAGCTACTTCTCCTTGTAGGAGCGCAAGATGAAAATTTGATGCTCCTTGTTTTTGTTGACATAAGATGAGTACTGTTTGCCAGTATGCCACAGTTCAGCTCGACATAAGGATAACTAATCATAGAATGATAGAATGGTTTAGGCTGGAAGGGACCTTGAAGATCACTGAGTTCCAACCCCCCTGCCATAGGCAGGGACACCTCCCACCAGACCAGGTTGCCCAAGGCCACCTCCAGCCTGGCCTTGAACACCTCCAGGGATGGGGCCTCAACAGCCTCTCTGGGCAACCTGTGCCAGTGCCACACCACCCTCAAAGTGAAAAACTTCTTCCTAATGTTCAGTCTGAACCTGCCCTCTTCTGGTTTAAAGCCATTCCCCCGCGTCCTATCGCTACATGCCCTAGTAAAAAGTCCTTCCCCAGCTCTCCTGTAGGCCCCCTTTAGGTACTGGAAGGCCGCAATAAGATCTCCCCGGAGCCTTCTCTTCTCCAGGCTGAACAGTCCCAACTCTCTCAGCCTCTCCTCAAAGGACAGGTGCTCCAGCCCAGAATCACCTCCTTTGACCTGCTGGCCACACTTCTGCTGATGCAGCCCAGGATACAGTTGGCCTTCTGGGCTGCAATCACACATTGCTAAGCTGATTTTCACTAACATGAAGAAAGTTAGCACTAGGGAGAAAGTTATTTAACGAGTTCTTCTAAGGCTTATTCAGTAGAGATTCAGGGATAATCGAGGGAGGAAATCTCATGGACTTATTGGTTTGAGGAGCATGAATTCTGCTGTAGAGCTATGTTGCATGATACACACTGGCCAGGAAACCAATGTAATCACATTAATTTGAGCAGTGGTTGATTTGCATGTCTTAAGCTTCGTTTCTCAGCAGGTGTGGATAGTGTGCTTCAACCATAATCGTTACAGATATTTGACTATGCTTTTTCTTTTTAACAAAAATGTAGGGACATGTATGATGAAATTATGCATTTGTGTTTGTCTTTCTCCTGTAGCACAAGGGAGAAAGTTGCTCTTTCTGAAATGATGAGTTCATTTGTTTAAAAAAACCCACCAACCAACAGCCATCTAAGGTATAAATATACAAGATGTCCGCTATCCTTATTGCTAAAAAAGAAACAGGCGGGGAATAAAATAGCAAGTTCTTTAAGTCATCTCCCAGGAGATACATTTTTTCCAGGGTCTTCATGCGATCATCCTGCTGAGTCAAAAACACTGATGTCTAAACATGGTGGTGACAAAATTCCTTTCTGGCAAGTAAAATAAAAATAATTACTCCCCTTACTTCTGGTGGGACAGAAGAGAGGACAACGAAGTGGGAATTTCCCAGTGAACTCAGAAGGCTAGTATGTAGTTACACCTCGTCTGTATGTGTAAATTGTACGTGCTCTAAATAGGTGTGTTGTGTTAGGTATAGTTGATACAGGAACTGAAGTTACCTTGAAAAGACCTAACGCATTGGGCTGCTGAGAGTCCGAGTGTTTGGACTGCAAGAACAGTGACAGATCTCAGTTTAAAGTAAGGGTCATCAGCCTTTAGCTAGGTTCAGATATCCTCCCAGCCGTGTTTCTGCAAAAATATGTCCTGATCTACCTAGGAAGTTTAAAATGAGTAGAGAATTCTTCTTTTTAATGGTCACCTTGTGGGAAAGTGCTGATGTGGGGAATGTCTTTTGCACCTGATTAATTTACAACAGAGGCAACAGCATCAAAATGAAACTGAGAGTTCTGCTAGCAGTTCTGAGAAATGCTGGTTGCTGTCTGTAATTGTGTTTTTCATTCTCGAAGAAGAGAATTACAAGAAAAGGGAGCGGAGGAAATTCACAGGTTAGGAGACTGTCAAGGTCAGAGAGATAATATGTCTGACCCCTGTAAGAGGAAAAAACACTCCGTTATTTAGACTTGACATAGGCACTAAACTATCAAAACACGGACAGGCTTTGACGTACCATGTGCAGAAATGTAGATGTCCAGGAACCTTTAATGTGGAAAACTTGGAGGGGGATTCAGAGGATTTAAAATCTGGGCTTTGGGGCCCACAAGAATATTTAAATACTTCAGCTCACCATGTGGATCCAGCTTGTTAAAGGTTTGAATACTTTGGAGTATAGTCAGTTTCTTTTTTATCTTTCATTGTAACTGGGAGGTTGTTTTTAGAAACGAGGGTTGGTAAGTGGTTATACCGGGACAGAACAAAAAGATGCACCTTCTTTTTTTTTTTTTTTTTTTTTACTTCTTGCACTTCATCTGTTTCACAATTTCTTAGCAATGTTCTTTACCGATTTGCAGGTGTTCAGAGAGGCAATGAATTTTCCCAGAAAAAAAGAAGTTAATTAAACTTATAAATAATTATGCATATGTTAATGTGTGTTTATGCTTTACTATGTTGCTTTGTAGCATTTGGGTTACTTTATGTGACTAGAAGTTTAAAGGTTGCAAGATAGCAAGCATTACTGCATCATGTGCTATTTCTTGAAAAGAGATAAGGTTGCTATCTTAAGTTTGCAAGAAAGTACATGAGATTTTAAAGCAGGTGAAAGTATTACTGATCAATAGCAAAGGTCAGCAGGGGAGAATGGAGCCCTCATTTTGGATTTCAGTTCTTTTACTTTGCGATACAGACCTCAGAGCTAGAGTCACTGGAATCTTACTACCCATACAAATTAATTATCTCATTTGTCTCTCCAAATGTAAAGCAGAAATAATAGTATTTTTTCACTCCTTACTATTGTTGTGTGGCTAATTAACACAGTTTGCATACTTTTTGAGGAGGAATGTAATGCCATTCTGTAAACAAAAATGAAACTTCATAGGCCTTCTCTTACTGTGCCTATTTTGTTGTGTTTACCTTTGATGGTATTAATATGAAAATCTTTTACTTCCAAAACTGTGTGGAAACAATTAATGTTAAAATTAGTATCAAAGCAAGGTTGGGTGTTGATTTGGACTATTGGCTACTTTCAGTTAATAAATAAAGTATGCTAAACAAAACCAGAACCAAAAGTAGTGATGGGTACAGGGTATTTTAAAAGTGAGAAACAAACAGAAATTGATACCGATTTGACTATTTGTAATTGCTTCAGGACAAATGAAGAGAAAATGGGAAGAAAGACTGAAGAAAGTGGAAGAACGAGCATCTCACTATGAAAGAAACCCTCTTCCTCCAGTTTATAGACCAACACTGTCCAAACCCTTTCTGCCATCCTCTGTTTGGAAAATATTTTGTCGTCAGGCTGAAGCTTTCAATTATGTAAAAACCTGCAAAGAGGTAAATTATTTGTTAGGTGAATGTCTCTAGGTACTTTCAAGGTTGAACTTAACTTAAAAACTTGGTTGACAGTAAAGTCTTTATCAGATTGCAAGGTGTTTTTTTTTTTTTTCTTTTTTCTTAATTCCCGCCAATCCTGAAACAGCAAGGGTTGTTTTTCTCTTTGTAGGAGATCATGCTACACTGGAGGTAGCTCTAAGAAGTACTAGTTCTAACGTACAAATTGTTATGTGGTGTTAACCTCTAATAGTAAAAGTGCTTTTTGGTAACATTGTAGGGATAGGTTTGTTCCTTCTGAAGATGAGCAAGCTGTCAGGGTTGGCAGGAGAATGGGAAGGTATTGAGAGTTGAGTGGGGAAGGAAGAGGAGGGAAAAACTGAGGAAGAAAAAGAGCTAACCAGGAGGCAGAGACAAAATAAAAACAATACAGCTCTCCAATGGCATCAGAGTAGCAAGCTCAGATGACAAGAAGTGATGAGCCAAATAAATGTGCAAAATGTATCTTCTGTTTTCAGTTTAATACTTTTCAAATTGATTGTTGCTTTTAAAGAAAGTAGCTGGGTTTTCTCTTTGCTGTTTTAGATGTTTAAGTAATCTTGACAGTCTTTTTTCCAAAATTCACTCTCACTGATTTGGCAGTAGGGTTTTTTTTGTTTTCTTTTCAGATTTCCATGTTTGGACTTAAATAATATAAAGTCTAAAGAATATTTATTATAAAGCCATATGCTGCCATCTTGTCAATGAGGCTGCAATGAGGCTGTTCCTTTCAGGACATCGTTTGTCCTCCTGTTAGATGCGCTTGCCACTGATCAAAAACTAAAAAGACTTTACAGAGAAAACAGAGTTTACATTAATGCAAAGCAAAGAAAAGCTTCAAATTTTTACTCATGTAACTGAAATCAGAATTATGTTGTTAATTAAAAACAGACATTATTTAGCTTGAAAAAGGATAAGTAATCTACTTAAAGTTTTGTAGTATTTGCTAACCTTTCACCAAAGAAATTAATGTCAGATAGGAACTTCCAAAGTTTTTAACTGGTTCTTTGAATACAAAAAACTTCAATGTTTTTATTTTAAAAGGATGTTCATGTATTTGCCTTGGAAAAGAGCACACAAAGTGGACGAAGGTTTTACCTTGTGACAACATATAAAGAGCTTTGGTTTTATTACACGTGAGTATTTGAAAAGGCACCCTGTATGTTACTATAAGATAGTAGTATACCGGATATACTTACTAGCTACTAATAGCTATTACTGGATAGCTATCCCCAGTAGCCATCTGCTGCTCTGACTGGCACAGAACTGTAATGGGTGGCTGAGGTTTGATTTCGGCCATGGGGAAAATCTTCATAAGGACAAACCAATCTACTCTATATTGAGTTTCAACTTTATTGTGAGTTGCAGATTGCCATTATTTCCTGTGAATTTAGGACCACGTCTACTGAACTTAAATGTAATAGCAGTAGATTTGCTTTTGCTGTCGGCTTTCCTCAGGGCATCATAAACAGGTGACACAAACCTATTTCTACGAATAGTCATATATCCATTTTACATGAGCAGTAATATAAACGTCTGGTTACCAGTTTATGGTTTTGTATTTGCATGACGTAGTTTCAAGTATTGACAATTTGATCATGCACTGAACTTTTTTTGTTTTACAATAAAACATTTGGTTATGAAATAAAAGAAATCTAAGAGTAAATTTTTATATGAAAAGTAAGCCTGATTTTTTTCTCTCAAATTGAAAATGAGATTAATTTTTAATGTAGTTGGAAAAAAGTCTATGTAACTTCATTTTTAGTGCTTAGGATGTGTCAGTGATAACTTACTAAGTTTTTTACTGTAGTTTCCATTATTTCTTAAATTCTCAACAGCATTTCTGTTGACAGTATGTATTGTAAGACTTGGGGGGGGATGAGGAGGAGAATACTTCAGAAACAAATTCTAGGCCAGACAGATTATCTTTGTTGATATTTGATGAAGTTAGTTACAAATTTTTCAAAGCATTATAGGGCTGCTACTTTTTTTAATAAGGGTCATTGATTGAAAAATAAAAGAATATGTGACTTGTGGGATCCTTGTTTGCAACTGATCAGTATGTATAATGTTTATCATGAGAGGTTGTGATTTGGTTTTGTTTTCCTTTAGCAAAGGTTATAAAACAAGTCTTATGCATTGCTATGAAGTAATTCCTGAAAAAGATGCTTGCAAACTTTATTTTGATTTGGAGTTCTACAAACCAGCAAATCCTGGTGCAGATGGCAAGAGTATGGTCGCGAAGTTAATTGAGGTAAACTGGATTAATTAACATATTCATCTACATGTAGATTAATATGAATTTGTTGTTGATTTAATGTGAAACCAAAGCATTTACCACTTCATCTTGATTATTCTGTAGTAAAATGAAAAAGAATTGTAGACATAGTGATTATTTTTAATAAAGTAAAAAGTGCTGTTTTGATTAAAGCAAAGTGAAAGGAAAAATAGAGAATGTGAAAGTGAAAGGAAAAGATAGAGAATGATGGTTGTTGGAATGCTTGTATTCACTGTAGGTTTGCTGATGTGGTAGGTTTGCTTTTGCAGATTGCTTTATGTGCTCTGCCACTTTGAAGCTGTAAAACTGAAGGAGTGTTTGGGTATTCTTCAGAGTAGCATCAATAAAAGTTCCTTTCAGATATTCCTCAGTTCATTTCCTTTGCCAGCTGGTGCAGTCATATATCAAGGCTTAGATAAAGCCTTCCTGATTTTAGGTGTCTTCAGGTGACAGTTCATTATAGTTAAGTTTGGTAATGGCGTAGACAACATCAGGTGACCATCTATTTGGTACCTAAAGTTAAATATCTTTGCTAATTATCGATTTCCTTAAATAGTGCAAATTTCCATTTTATTGCAAGTTCATTGGAAAATGAGCTCCAGTGCAAATTCAGTATGTCAGAGGTGGACAATAAAGGAGGTTTTTAGAAGGCTATCTTCTGTTCCAATCAAATCTGTTTGTGAGTGGCCATTTCTGTGTGAGACTTCTGATGCTCACATGGCCCTAGCTAGAAAGGAAAGAAAGAAAAAAATTATTGAGGTTATTCCTTCGTAAAGAGCTCTTCATTGATATGGAATCTAGAGGGGTTTACACCATTACAGATCAATTCTGAAATCTAGAGATGCCTCAGGTTAAGAAGAGAACTTTGGATTTGCTGGGTGGGGGATCCAAGATGCTAAAATCCCAAGCTTCTGGACTCTTCTGTTCTGTTCCTTCTGTTGAGTCCCAGTCTTAAACATGAGTAATAACAAGCTTAGCTTATGGACAGGTTTTAGAGCTATTGTAGAGCCAGATATCTTATGTTTTCCACCTAGTTAAGTGTTCATTGTGTCATACCAATGAATTAGCTAAATCATAACAGTGAATAAGCATACCAACCCTTTCCATCATGATAGCGTGTATCTTCCATTCTAGGTAAGCCTGCATTACAAACATTGTCACTGTGGGTGTGAACTGCTCTGTGGCGGAAAGAAAACAGAAGATAAAGCCACTAAATTAGACTTGACCTGAAAAAATAAAAATCTGCTCATCTTATCACTGTTAGCATGTTCAGTGACTTGCTTATTTCAGGAAATACAGTCTATGTCAAATATGGTTAAAATTTGCTATGTTATGAATTAGTTTGAATTACAATTAATCATATGCTCGAAATGAGGAAAAAATTGAAAAAAGGTGTAGAATCTGCATTTGTGTTAGGTTTTATAGATACTGCCATTGAAAATGCTAGAGAAAATAGCCTAATTAATATTTATAATTTCAGCTTGTCAGCCAAAAATTAAAAGAAGTTTATGATGTAAATTGTTCGGCCAAAGATGTCTTGAATTTAGATTCCAGTACTGATGAAAAATTTAGTCGACACTTAATATTTCTACCCCAAAAAACTGTATTTAAGGATAACAATCATGTTGGTAAGTGTGTTATTTTCTCTTACACCTAGAAATAAAAGGTGTGGGTTTGACTTTGTACAATGCCATCTCACATTTGAATATTTATTTTAATGGAATTATATGTGGAAACAAATATGTATTCCCAGCAGAAGTTACTATCTGTTTCTATTTTGTTAATCCTTATTATTTCTCAACTCATCTTCCATTTCCTTTTTCTATCATTAGCATTTGTGTTTGCAAAAATGTAATTTTTTTTGTGCCTGTATGTTTTGTATATGAAACTACTGGTGAGTCTGGCTTTTGGCTTGAAAACTGTTTTACAGTATGACTAGGACTCCTTAATTTACAGGTTAATCTTAACAATTGAAACTAGGATTGTTGGCTCTAGTTATGTTGGTCTAGTTATTTCATGGGCAGTACACATGTACTCTTGGATCAAAGTTGTGTAGGGTAGACATGTGGTTTGTGTTGCTCTGAGGAATCGTCTATGAAAGGTCTTGTCAGCGTGAACAGCTGGAGTAGAGCAAACTGTAAGGAGAGGCTGGATCTTGTAGGTCTGCATGTGTGTAAAAAATGTTTTCCCCCAAAATATTTTTAATAAATGCACGTGGTCCATGACCTAAGCATCACTTCAAGCCAAAATTCATATCCTTACTCCAACACAAAGAGGCCATAGGATTTCTCAGAACCATTTTTTTTTTAGCTTTTTTTAACATTAAAAAACCTATTTCTCATTCTTAGGAGCAGTGGAATCTGTGTCTCTAAACCTCTTGAGGAGTAGCTGTCATGGCAAGCTAAGCAGATTGTCAAAGTTATAAGCAAATGCTTATAATATTCTCTGCCAGCCCCAAGTGTGACACAGAGCAGTTACTTCTTACGTGACATCCTGGTAACAGCTCCAAACCCCAAAGACTTAAATGGGATTACTGCAATTTTTAGTTCAAAATTATGGTCTTTAACTCCTCTGCCACCATAAAACTCTTAAGTAATACATGGATGATAAATAACTTGGCATGACAGCGATTTTAGCCTGTGATCTTGATAACTAAATTACATTAGTCAGTTCTTTCAGTAGGAGCTTGAACTGTTTATTCTAGTCCATTAGTTAAGTGTTCTGCGTCTCCACCCTGATGTGAATTTGACATGTTTACTGTCAGGCTTAAAATATATTTAGAGATTGTGTATTCATCTTCTGTCTTTGCCTTTTCAACAAGATGTTGAAGTTGCAGTAAAAATTGATTATTTTTTTTTTTTTTGTAATTGGGATATGTAAATGTTAGTGTTAAATTCATGCATGTTATCAATAATACTATACCCTAGATGTTTTATTAATGCATTTTAGTAACCTACTTGACAAACCTGGTTTAAAACATATTAGCTTTGTAGTTTGTGCAAAATACTCTGCAGTAGTAAATAACTAAAAATGCAGATAACTTCATAAAGTAATTTTATGGATTTTGTCTGATATTAAACTTAAAAGCATTAACATATTTTTCAGACACATCCAAGTGTTGTCTTTTTTTTTTAAAATTCATCATTGTGTTCTGTCTAATAAAAATTACTTTTAAATGAGTTAGTGGTACTTATGTGGGATAAACTAGAATATGAACTATCATAACTTGGATATCATTGTTTCATAAGCATTTTATGTCAGGAGTCAAGTCACACAAGGTGGATGGGCTTAAAATGAAATATGATTAAAAACATTTAGTATATAATATTTGGAATTAGTTACTAATTAGAATTAAAATACAGGGACTGATTTCCTAGCTCATGTAAGACAGTGCAGGAGGTCTTGTAGGTGCACAAGGAAAGGTGTGGAGATCAATATATTTACATTGATCCACACAGTTGACAAATCCCAATTATAAAAATAAGAAATACAGTCAAGGATCAAAAGTGTGAAATACAGGGTTCAGTTCCCACATGTGACCAGTTAGAAGAAACGGGAAGAGAGAACACAAAGGTGTGTGTGGATGATCAAGAACTAACTCCCAAAATAATCTTTTACTCACACCTTGCTATTCTGATACCAGAGTGATTGTTACTTAATTACACACACAAAAATAAGGAAGTGGTCACCCAGGACTTTTAAAGATACTTTAACTTTTATGATGATTGAAATAAACTTCAATTATGAAATAGGTACGTTTTCTCCCTGAAGATCCAAGTAACTGTTGTTATAATCCGAAGAAATTCTGTATGCATATCTGAACACACACGGTTAAAATGCTGTCTATGGCTATGAATCATTTGTGTGCCTCGGGAGTCCTGTAATGAATTAAAGCTTGATATGCTGAGCCGTTCTGCTGACATGTAGCCCAGGAGGCCCTATAGTTCACGTTCTTTCAGGTTCCGCATTGAAGCTTCAACCAAGAACTGCAGAATCCTCCTTGCCAGTAGTCCTTCCACTTCATAGTTCTTCTTCCACATCTGTACTTACTCTCTTCTTTCTCCCTGCAAGTAATTTGGCTGTGGTTTTCATCTGTCTGTCTGTCTTTGGTTAGCATCTAGCAGAGCCTGGAGTATAGTGGGAGTTGGATTACAATACCGGGAGTTTGAAAAGTCATTACAAAATACTTTTGTAAATGTAATTTGTTGTTCCGCTAAGCCCTGGTCAAACTGTTACATCAGTTAATACACTGTGAAGCTGCAAGTAGATCCTTTTTATTGTTCTGAAAGTGAAATTAGGGAAAGCAGTAGTGAGAGGAACAATCACAAGCTCTTCGAAATCCTAAATCTGAGCTTGTTAACGTCATCGCGTGCTGTCATTAACGACTGCAAAAACATTCAGGTTATTTTTTTGCAGACTCCAAAAACATTTGATGATTAAAAACTACCTATGATTGGATAAAAAAAGTAAGCTGTGTAATAGCAAAGCTGTATAAAGGCTTTATTCATGTATTGAAGAGTTTCACTAAATGGTACTTGAAATATTAAATCAAACTTGGTTTTATAAAGGACCTTGGCTACTTATTTTTTGATATCACTGTCATTAACAAAATGGTCTTACATTAAGCATTTGAATAAGTCTTACTATTAACAGCCTAGTTCATATGCAGAAATGTTCCTGCTAAGATACCATGAAGACCCAAACTGAACTTGTTCAGTAAGTTTCTGACATTCTAGTGCAAAATTTCAGGTTCACAGAAATTTCAGTGCAAAAGTCTTCCTCGTTAATCGTTAAGTCAAGATCATTTGTGCTCCAAGCAGCTTGAGATCTTGTCTGTCAGAGGCTTTCATAACTGCAACGCTAAAGGTGTGATGGGTAGGAGAAATTCTTTTGAAATATACAAAAGACATTTATTTCAATTTTGCACTTTTATCTGGGACTTTGAATTTAGTTTGGGAAATTGTAGTAACAGCCTATGCATTTCAGTTTTGTTTAGTTGTCTAAGCCAACTTGCTTCTCAGTTCTCTCTGTTCTCAGAGAAAATTGCAAAGGGCAAGTAGTAGTAGTAAAATTGCAAAGGGCAAAATTGTGACTGTACTATACAATTAATATATGCACAACTGTTTATTTTCTTGTGGTGTTTGGGTTTTTTTTTTAAATATTTAGCAAAAATTCTTGCCAAGCATGGGTTTCTTAGTTAGTAACCAGAACCATTTTGTGCACTGGGCTGGTCAAAAAGATTTTTTAAAAAATCCAGGATGAGGCGAAAAAAAAACCCAAACTCAACCAGTTCTGTCTTGGCTGTTTTGAAAAATGTTTGCACAGGAACTATTAAGTTCTTTCTTGACTCATAAATGATATTATCTGCTTGGGGGGGGTGTTGTTTGTTTGTTTTTAAGGTAACTTTGTGAGAACTATTTTGCAGCCTGCCGTAAGGCTAATGGAGAGCAAAGCTGCTGTTGTGATTGTAGAGAAAGGAGCAGGACATGGTTTCCAGTGTTCTGCAGAAGGGGTTGGGTTAGATGGTTCTCTCACGGCTGTTGAAGATGCTTCCAAAGGCTGGCCAGACATTTCTCCTGAGACAAAGGATATGGAAATATCACACCAGGGAGAAAATTTGGATTTTTCCTTTCTAATAGTAAATGATAAAGAAGGAGACAAGCAACTTTTTGTGGACCTAGGTAAGTATAAGAAGTGCTTTTAAACCTCTTTGGGATGCAACAAATGTTAAATGAGATGCTCCTAATCGTTGATTACAGACAGTATGAACAACAGTGTTCTTATTGTTGTCCCTACGGTCAGAATTTAAACCAAATACAGTACATGCTGAAACTGTGAGCATAAAAGCTGTACTTTAAAGGAGCCCTAGATTCTTGGTCCATGGTCTGTATTACTACATTTAATTATTTTGTTCTGAAGTTTGAAGAAACTCTTGCAACACAAGACTCTAATTTTGTTCCTAAGGACTTAGTGCTCCTATTTGGATTAAAAAAGGATAGCATATATTGCTTTCTTGTCATTTCAGTTGAATTAGAAGCTGCTTAATTATGGAACAAGTGTTACAGGTGTGCCCTGTATTGTTCTAGGCCTGTGAATTGAGCCTTCTTCCCCTGTTTGGAATGGCAGTTGTTAGGCTTCAGTGACCGAAGAATAGAAATTTTGGGTTGGGCACTTCACACCCCAGCTGGCCTCAGCCCATTCGTGGTATTAAAACCTCCAGGAGCACAACACCCATAGCCAAACCAAAGTTTGAAAGTTTCACCCTCCTCCATCCCCATAGCCGGTGTCTCTGCTTTTTGCCCTGTCTCAGTGAAATGAAAATAGCTTAGCGTGCTTTTGTACAGCAGTGCCGTGTGTACTTGAGGACTTCATCTTGTTTTTTCTCTGACTTCTCTGAAGAACCCCCATTCCTTCAAATTATTCTCATGGAATTCAGGATCACTTTTATTGCTGGCCTCTTCAGTATCTCTGCCTTGTTGAAACGTGATCCCCAAGTTGGCCCTACAGTAGACTTCTCCATCACTGATTCCGAAAGATTACTTTGCACCTACTGTTCAGACTTCCTTCAAACTTATTTGTGAACAGAAATAAAAACTGAAGTATTTACTGCATCGCCCTTTAAGAATTGGATGTTACTGCCCCAAAGTCTACCATCCTCAATATTTCTATTATGTACATTACCTCAAAACTGGAAAGCTAAAAGCAAAATAGCTGGAATAGTGAATTACATCACGAGGCTGCAGTGATAGAAAGCTATGTGACATTCCCGTTGTACAAGTTCCTTAAGTTCTTTTATCTTCATGAAGATTAAATGCAACCCACAAATAAAGCACCCACCTCCTCAATGGGTTATTAGATTAGGCAATGTTAAAGATACCTGTTAATTTTTTTTGTTGTTTGTTTTTGAGATTGGAATTAAATTTTCCTGATACGTGCTTCAGACAAGTGGTGTATGGTCCACAGAAAATAGAAAGTGTGATGAATCTGAAGTCCTTTCGGGTTAAAATAATTGTGCAGCCTTTTATGCTCAGTTGTATTTCACAGAGTTTCTGTGAAAGCACCGATTTCTTATACTGAAGGGAAGCTTTTAGCAATGCTAGTGGCAGAATGATTAAAATGCCTATGCAGAGGAGTTGAGCGTTTGTCTTAATTCTATAACATAAAAAAGCACATGTGTGCGTGGTCTTACTTTGCTGTATTTCTTCGATGGG
The DNA here is from genome assembly GCF_965231255.1 of Vanellus vanellus. Taxonomy (NCBI): domain Eukaryota; kingdom Metazoa; phylum Chordata; class Aves; order Charadriiformes; family Charadriidae; genus Vanellus; species Vanellus vanellus. The sequence goes on along the minus strand of NC_138909.1, from coordinate 79,495,382 downwards.
AAGTCAGCTGAAGTCAGTAAGGGTTTCTGTCCGTTCCTCAGACCCCTAGCTGGGTCTAAGGAAAATTGTTTAATTTACAAGTACTAAGTATCTTAAATCGTAGCCAGCATTGTTATGTTAAGAAATACTTGTTTTCCTGTAGGAGTTTACACAAAGAATAGAAATTTCCGGATGTATAAGTCATCAAAAGCAGGAAAAAATGTGATTCTGACGATAGCAGAGGATAATAAGTTTGTCCCTCCCTGTGAAGAGAATGTTTCCTTGGAAGAAGCATATTTTCTTTCCTCCTTGATCTGCAACATCGGGTAATTGTTTAATTCTGATGGATTTGAAAATGTTTTTAAATAAGTATTTTAGTGATTTTTCTCCTGCAGCAGTTACAAGTAAAAGGATTTTTGTCCAGATTTGTATACCATTTGGTAGATACCTCCTTAGGTTGGATACTGGTACATACAATAATGAAGTTTTTTGTATCTAATCTAAACTTCTGATATATCTTACCCTGCACTGACTGTATCTTAAGATGATCCTAATCATTACTGCAGCAGAAAGAAGGTTAAAACGGTACATCCCTCTGTATATTATGTATAATATTTTTATTAAAAACCCATATACTTGTTTTGACTTCAGTTTTTATATCCTGACGTGTTCGTGGTCCTGAACTGCTGCCAGTCACCCCGTAGCATAAATCGTGTAGTGTGTTCAGATCATGTGTATCGGCTCTGTCATCAATACGCATGAGAAATTCTGCAGTGTTGAATCGAGTCTTCTGTGATCATCTGGCTTCCCGCTAGCAATACGGCAAGGAAAAGCTGTTCATTGTACAGAGAGGAAAACAAATCGAAACCTTTCACAGGACAGGGTATATATGCATAAATATATACACTCTTACTGCTGTAAGAGTGCGGGCAGCGGTCTTTCAGTGTCTGGGTCTTGGGGTTTTTGCCCGGAGGCAAACGTTGCTGTTCTGGAGGAGGAAGCTCTGCCCTCTGCTGGTGTTAGTCAGGGGACACCGGCAAAATGAGGAGTGCTGCGGGGAAGCGGGAGGTGGCCTCAGGATAACCGGCTGGCTGAGGTCAGCAGGGGCTGCGTTCTGGTCTGCCGCACTGGGTTATGTCACAGCACCTTATACTGTACCGCGTTGTGCTGCAAGAATCACACCTTTTATTTTGGGTTCTCTCTTCAGAGCGAGGGATGACACAAAAGTTCTGTCGTCTGGGTTTGCAGAGGAGGAGAGAAGAATGTCTGCTTTTTTGAACAGTAAAACTACCAGAAGCAGTAGAGGTACCTCAAGCCTTTGCTACTGTATAGAAAAAAACTACTCTTAAATTTGCTGTGCCGTGATTTCCACGCGGGATAACCTCTAGGAGAGCTTTTGCTCTGCTGGCTCCCCGCTGGAGGCAGCGGTACGGCTGTGCTGAAGGATGCTCCGAACACCGTTTACCCACCCCTCCTGCTCCCGTGGCTGTCCTGCTGAGTCCCACTGCTCTCCACACCTGAGGGGGGAGGGTGTGGGAACAGTTTGAAGGCCGACACTGGGGTTACCCCTGGTTTTATTGAAGGATTTGGTGTGATTCACATATACATTTTGTGTCGGTGGTCTATGTACTGTGTAGCAATTACCCATTACAACGACAAAACGAGTAACAGCATGTATCTTTGTTTTACCAGATCCCATGGAAGGTTATCAGGATTCACCATATCCAGAAATTGATAATTTTGTTCGTTCTTTGGTTAATAAAGATGGGGTGCAAGGAGGTAAAGACCACTGTACTATTTAAAAATACTCCTGTGGAAAACTCATTGGTAAGGAGTGAATTAATTTTTTTTTTTCCTCCCCCCAGGGATCCGACAATGGAATTATTTCTCTCTGGAAGAAATACTTGTATATGATATTTCTGGTTACCGTTGGTGTGAAAATATTGGAAGAGCTCACAAAAGTAACAACATAATGTATGCTCTTTAACTATTCACTTTAAAACAGCTTTATCTATTTTCCTGCTCAACTGTTATTCTATAAAAATGCTGAAAAACTCTTAGGGTTAAAATCAGTACCTGTTAGAAAATTTCTGCTCTCTTGCTCTGTGGGGATGCAGCACTTTTTTTAAAAAAAAAAAAAAGAAAAAAATCAAAACACAACCTTTCCCCCCCTAAATTTACTTTGTGATATGTGAACTTGTATTTCTAATATTTCTATGAAGTCATCTTCATGCTATTTAAAATATCCGCCTAAAGGTGCTGACATACAAGTCCGAGTATGTTAAAGCTCTTACATGGTACTGTGTTTCAGTGTTTCTATGCCGGGCAGCTGAGCAATCCGAAGGTAAAGAAAACAGACCACTCTTAAATTCATTTACAGCGCATCTTAAATTACATTCTTATGTTATTAAAATGACAAAGGTAACTCCTGCCACCACTTCAGTCAAGATGAGTTTTGCCTGTGTTTTGACTCGGATTTCTTATAGTTTTAGCAAAATAAGCGTTGAAAAGTCAGGACACTAGAATTGCAGTATATCGTCAGTAGAAATGTCTTAACTTAAAAATAATTCTATATAACATTTAAAATAACTGAAAGGTAAGAAATGTGGTTTTGAGAAAGATATATATATAAAAAAACCCCACAGCCACTAGGTTTGATGAACGTGGTGTTTCCCAAGCACAGCTGGAAAAGCTGGGTTGTCTGATCAGTTGACAGGAAATAGTGATTTTATCTGCCTTTTATCATGAAATTATCTGTAACAGCAGCAGCACCAAAATCTTATCTTACAGTTATGTCCCATATTGTAATCTCCCTTTAATGACTTTTGCTTCCAAGCTTAATGAAGTTAACTAAATATCATTTTTTACTGTTAGTCTTAAGTCTTAAAATAAATATGTTTTTAACTTAAGAAATCTGAAGTTTTATTGAAAGTATGTAATAAGTATGTCAGAGTGTGAAAGCAATATCCATAGATGGGGACAAACAAAACCTGTTCATTTAGGGTCAGGGTTTCATACTGCATGCATTCACTTCATTTAGGTAGATTTTAAACACTAAATTGTTTCATTCTTAGGATTCTGGTAGATCTAAAGAAGGAAGTCTGGTATCAAAAGTGTCACGATCCAGTCTGCAGAGAAAAAAATTTCAAATCACAAAGTATGTATTCTGCGATTTCAAAGCAATTAAGCTTCATACTTTTGGAAATGTTAACTTTACTTAATGCCATCTATTTGATTTAGGTTTTCCATTACCACCTCGGATATGTCTCCCTTTTCTTTTCAACGAGGTATGTTTTTGTCCTACCGCTATACTGAAGTTCCTGTGAGTAAAGCTGTCTCTGAAGTGCCTACAAATCCCCGCTAACAGAGTCTGTCGAGCTCCGTATGGGAGTTACACTGGGATAGAAGAGCTCCCCGGAGCAGCTGTGTTGGGGTGGCAGCTCCATAGTGTCATTTTTAAGTTCTCCAGCAGCAGATCTAGCACAAAAATGGTCAGCGCAGCTAAAGCTGAGTTACCGGAATAGCTTAACTTCACCGGGGACTAAAGACTTCCGCTGTGGTCTGAGCAGCAGTTCCCAGTGCATAAACAACACCACCACTGCTGGTGCAGGATGGAAACGCTGCCCACGTTAGGCTCTGCTGCACATGGTTGACTTTGTGCTGGGGCAGCTAAAATAGGAGTGATCCTGCAACACTGGAGTCAGGGCCACGTCTAAGGCAGTGACCTTCACATTTGAAGTTCACTTAACTGCATTTTAGTGTATTAAAGCAGTTACATTTACTCACACGGGTAGAACATTTAAGCCAACCTGACAGAGCACCTAGACTCTAAGCCCTGAACATAATAGGTTTCTTCCACTGAGTAGGCAATAAAGGTTGGCGTCTTTGCAACTTTTTAAATTTACACATTTAAATGTCATACTACAGAACAGCACATGAAACTCTACTTAACACTAATAACTATTGATGATCTGCTTATTTCATAGAAAGTGCAATTTAAATGCATTTTCAGATCCTGACAGTATCTTTACACAGACATTAAAATTAGTTTTAGTCTTGTATTATTTTAAGAAGCTGTAGCCAACAGACTACTTGTAGTTTGCTAGAAAAACAGCAAGTTTCTATGCTATTAAAACAGGCTTTCCCAGGGTAAGGTGGCTTGTTGGCCACCTTTCTATAGTATCCATTATATGCCACAATACAAGTTTCAAACTTTGAGATCAGAGCAGTTTAAAGGTATGAAGATCACTTTCATATGGAATAAATAGTATTCTTGTTTCTAAAAGGAAGAAGAGTACACGCTGATGGATGAAAGGGGGAACACGGAAGAAAAGGCAAAACCACGTTCTAGTGCATTAGACTTGTCAGAAAGCTCAGTATCTCTAGGAAAAACCTTGTCTCAAGACTTCCTCCTGTCAGACAGTGAGTGGGACAATGCAAGCGATGATGCCTGTTTCCTAGACGCTACTGATGACGTTGAACTAGCTGAAGCCGCAAGTGATAGTTTGAATTATTCCACAGAAGAAATTCCTGATGAAGTTCTTTTGCAAGCCTTAGGGAGACAGGACGCTTGCACTAAAGGCAGCAGCTGACCACAGACTTGGCTAGCAAACACACCGCTAGCACCGAAACATGCTTTAAGCCAAGGTGCGTATTGCACGCCTTCTGCGAAAGGTACCACCACATAGTTCAGAAATGCTCTCCCAGAGCTGTAAGACAAAGAGCTGAGTAACAAGCATCCTCACAACTGGATGATCTTCAACAAGCGTGAGGAGATCGTGGAACATGACATAGGGGCTGAAGAGTACTTGTCATGAATGCTGCTCCACGTCTAGCACTTTTCATACTTGGTGCTGTACAGTTTCTGTTTTGTTACCTGTATGTCCAAGTTTTACTGATAAGCCAAGTAAAATAGATTTATTGACTTCCAGAAATGGGAGGAAATTCTTTATTTCAAATACAAAGTTAATAAAAAGATTTGTCTAGCAATAGTTCAACCAATGTCTACGTGTTCTCTTTTAAAAGTATATATTGCTTTCAAGATCACATGACTTCAATAGCCCAAGATTCAAACCCAGGATTGTTAACAGAGCACAGAAAAGTTTTAATACTTTACCTGGAATTGTTATTTCATTCATTTCACTGACATTCTGAGTAAATTCTCACACAGACTGTTTGACAACAGAAGGATACGATCTCCAATTAAGTCACTGACTTCTTTTAAATATTGAAGCAACAGCAACAATGATTAAACAAGCTTTAAGCACTGACCATTCTAATAATTTTTCCTAATGAATGTCAAAAAGTCTATTAAAATGACTGTGTTTCATGTTTCTTTCATAACTTCCCTCTTTGTACAGCCAGAGCCTCTTCCAGTTTCATATTAATATTCTGAAAGTGTCTTTCCACTCCTAGAATTCTTCGCGACTCCACCAGAAGAGCAGGGAGGCTGGAAGTTCCATACTGTTGTTAAGGAAATAAAATTGCAAGGCAACATTTTTAACTCTTGGAAAAATCACTTACGTATCTGTATTTATTTTTCCTCTATCTGAAATGATGCAACTTGATTTTTAAAAGTGAGGAAGAGCCAACACTAGAGAGTCTTCTGAAATGGTAGGATTTCCTTACACCTGGCAGGCATGTAGAAACAGAAGACACCACCCCAGGTCCAGAGCCATGGTAAAAGGGAAGGAGTTCCCTGACCCCCCAAGAGGTTCCTCTGGTCATGAAATACAAGTGGTGTTCTTAGCATGAACTAACTTACAGAACAGACAGATAAGTACCAGAGCTTCCCCTGCCTTTGAACGATAGCAACAAAAGAAATTGATTACTTGTTTCTCACTGTTAATCTTTCTTCAAGCCCTATAAAAAAATGTTAGACCTGAGGACAACTGTCACCCTTCTATGTCCTTTGAATTCCTGGACATAGCAACAGAGCAGAACCCTCTCTGAAAACTTCAGTTTCTAACATGAGACCAAAAAAATGAGTGAGATACTGCAGTACAGTTACAGCAATGATTCTCAAGTTGCTTCCACAAAGACAATTAACAAATTCAATGTAAGTTAAACATTAATAAAAATGCATGCCCACTAGTCCAGGAAATAAAAAAGGGCGGGGAGGGGGGGCTGATCCAGAATAGTTCAGAAACACACACAAAATATGTACTTACTACCACTTTTTCTTTAGGGTTTTCTTCTCTATAATCCAACCAGTCTTGCTGGAGCTCCTTTAAATCAATAAGTAATTTGGTTGCTTGTCTCAAGGAAGATTTTCTTTCCTGTACCTTAGCATATTCTCTTTGTAGTTGTATCAGTTGTGGTTCAGCTCTGAAAAAGATCAAGGCTTTGATGCCTATATCTGCGTATTTATTTCATGAGTAACTATGAACATATTTCCTCTGAAGAAGACTTCAGGGAAAGGTTGGTCAGCAATACAAAGCACAGGTCAGAGTAACATACTGTTTAATTAGAACAACTAGTACGTTACTTAAACAGGAGCATGGGTCCAAATCCCCTCAAAAAAACCCAGACTTTATTCCCCATCTCACTTTTGAGCCTGAGGAAACAGATGCTCTCTCTTAAACACTGAAATTTTTCAAGTGAAGTTTCTTAAGTACCCAGTATTCTGCACCCCCACATGCCTGCACGCAGGGCGAGGCGCTCAGCGCTTACACTGCAGCGCACTCAGGATCTACAAAGCAGACACGCCTCTGCCTGAGCACTCCGAAAACTGAACACTAACAGCCGTTGTCATTTAACACTGTTGCACCAAAAAAAAGCTTTCTGAAGATGACCAAAGGGTTATAACACAACCAATAAAAAAATGCAAAGAGAGCTTTCAATCGGCGAGGGGGTCAAACCTGTATTGAGGGATGCCTTTAGTCCTTTGAGTGAAGCGTCCATAGTACTTACTGCAAAGAAAGCAAGATGCTCATGGCCACAGAGAAAGGGCTTTTAACCTGCCTGTGTGGATCCAAGCCCACGGTCCCCTACAGAGTTAACTTACAGCATCTATGTTATATGCAGCTTCAGTGTAAGGCTTGTCACTAGTAACCAGCTGGATTTGGGGAAGTCCAACGGTTCTTCCAAAGAACATAATTTCTGTGTTGTGTATCTAAATGATACTCAAGGTTAATGCCAAGTTAGAGAAGGGGAATCGCGTGGCCACATGAGATGGAAGCAAACCCCATACTCAGAGGCATCCCTGCCGAATTGCAGAGGTGAAATACATTCTCCCACCTCAAAACCAAAAAAGCTCTCTATTACCTTTGCAAATTTACAACTCATCTCCTTTACAATTCCAATTGTAACATTAGTGTTTTTCTTATGAACATATGGTTTGAAATACCATCCCAGTTACCAGTTAGCTAAGAAGAACTTGCCAGAATGACTATCTAGGCAACTGAAATATGGAAAGGAGAGGTTATCCCGAGCTTCTGTAAAAGAGAAAGCAATACACAAGTAGAGTTTCATCAAAAAAAAAAAAAGTTCTTTTTACTTCTGAGTTACAGAATACCAGACTCCTTAAGTTCTTCAGGCTATTAATGTGCATCATTAGAAACATACTCAATTTGCTCTTCCTTGAGTTGCATCAGTCGCTGCCTTTTCCTTTTGATGTCTGTTGTCACCTGAAACAAATAGTGAGGAAAGTCTTCGCAACAGTTTCTGTAACTTCAAAGGCAAACAACTCAAATTTCATTGGCTTTTCCTCTTTGAGGTTTTATGCTTCTGATTCTGGGGGTGGAAGGTTCCAAGATATCAGACCTCATTGACTGCCATATTTGAAATTCATATTTTAAACATTTTAAAGTTCTTTTAAAGTGCTAAACTCTCATCTCCATCCGATATTTCTTTTAAGAAACCCTGGATTTACAAGCATACAAAAGGAGTTTGTGACATTTTGAACTCAAACATGACCAACTCCAGCAGGTTTTTGTTTGTTTCTGTTTTAAAAATGCAGATTAAAACAAATGTATGTTCAGTATTATTGCCTTAACTAAGGAACTAAGCATAATTAAGCTTTCTTTAATACAATTTAAAACAAAACCAAAACTAATCATAAATTTCAATTTAGCAACTAACAAATCTGATTTTAAACAAATGTGTAAGAGGCAAAATGAGGATAACTTTGAGTGGCTGTGAATGGTAGATGTGCATTAAAGTTTTCATTTTATGTGCAGAGTAGCTTACCGCGTCGCCGCAAATTAACAAGACTTTAGCCCACTAATTGCTACTTCCCAGAATAAGCTTTCTGTTGACTATGTTAAAAGCTATTTTGTCATCGAAAAGTTTGCAGAAGAGGTTAAACCAGGGAAGAAAGCCTCTTAAATCTCTCTGCTGCAGGGCATTCACCTCTCTCCTGATGAGACTGCTGCAATGTTTCTCTGCTCTCACACTAGTTCCTCCTTCTGCCGACACTCCCCTGTGGCATTTTCGGTCAGTTACTACTTGCTCTGAACCAACAGAGGAACTGCCTTCCTCCAAACAAAAACTTTGCATGTCTTTAGGGAATGCAGCTCCCTTGGACTTCTCTCCTTTAAACTGAGCAATCCAATTCTGTCCTTACAGATCACCATCTTTGCTGCTCTCCTAGATTTTATATTCATCTATGTTTCTTGAAGGTTAGCTCTCAATATTTAATTGGCTCTCCAGAGGCTTCACCAGTGGTCATTGGGAAAAAAAAAAAAAAGAGTAATTCTCACACAGATACCTACACATCCTAATGTGCATTCCTTCTTTTAACACCAGTACAGTATACGTATGGAGTTTGCAATCCATCATATTTACTCTGATCTTTCCAAAAAGCCTCTGGTGTTCCCTATCTTCTATTTGTGCAGTTGATTCTGTAGTACAGTACACTTTTTTTGTGAATTATTTTATTTCTTCTAGTCAACTTCTTGAAATTTCAGTGCCCACCTCTGTATGCTGTACAATCTAGTGATATGTATGTATTTACCTTAGCATTTTTTTTCTTCATATTCTTTAATTCCTGGACTTCCACTATCTACAGAAGAAAAGAAAAATTACAGATTGACTATGGATCTTGATTTCATCTCTAGCTTCCTAAAAACATGGTTGCAAGAATTACTTTGGAATAACATAAAAAGCCGTTTAAAAAAGCCCAACGCTGGTTCAAAGGAAGATTACAAGTGTATCAGTCATGCAATAATTCTTTCCTTTCTCCTCATGCCAGAAGACTGTTGCACAAAACTAGTCACCTTGCACCAGTTAGTGCAAGTAATGCTCCTTGTACCAATCAGAGCAGTCCTACCTAGCTTAATTTCTCTATAACTTTATATAAAATGTATAACTCTAGTAATTTTAAAACTTGTCCATTCTAATGAATCACTCAAAACTACAGCGTTAGTACTTATCCCTTGTACTTATCACAACTCCTACAAAGTTCTGAGTTTATTTTACTCATGGTAATTAGTGAGAAGAAATCTTAGTCTTCCGAGCTAATAAGCTTTTTATCATTAGGTTCAAACTGTTAACTAAAAAAGGATGATTTTCCCTGAACTATTAGAAGCTTTAGTCAGGCCTCTACACAAGAGTCACTGAGACACAGTAAGTATAAAGATTAAATCATCAACCTTTTTGAAACTCTAGTCCATGAGCTTTTAAAACAGTGTTTGACATAACTGTTTGCTCATGCAAATTATGCAGCTCTCCAGTTTTATGACATAATGCTTTAGATATGACAAATATTGATCATAGAATCATAGAATGGTTTAGGTTGGAAAGGACCTTGAAGATCATAGAGTTCCAACCCCCCTGCCATAGGCAGGGACACCTCCCACTAGACCAGGTTGCCCAAGGCCACCTCCAGCCTGTCCTGGAACACCTCCAGGGATGGGGCCTCAACAACCTCAATGATGTTTCCCTGTTCTCAAAAGCTGACAGTTTTGCAAGGTATTTGTGTGACAGCAGCTTTGTGCCTAACGACAATGCTTAGGAAAGCCAGCACAGAGGCTGCATGCAACAAACTTTTCATATTTTTTATCCTGACAAGAGATTAGAAAATTTGAAGTCTGATAAAATAAACGTGTAAAGGACAACATAAAACCACAGGCATTCTGGCGACAGTGTAAAATACAGCTCTATAATCACTGCCACAAAACTGATTTTATTTACAGTCTACTTACAAGATCGGTGATTTGGTCCTTGAAAGCAGAACAGAAGCCATCGATAGCTTTTCTGCAGACGTTTGATTCTATATTTTGTCTGGAGAAGTCAGAGAGACAAAACACAACTCATTTAGTTTAGTAAAAGAGAAATCTCATCCAAAAATATTCCTTTAAGTAATGAATAAACCCCAACACTAAGCAGCTGGTAGATCAGGCAACTGCAATCCTTCATGTACTAGCAATAGCTTAATTTCTACACTGAAAAACATCAGCTGTTCTTATGTTAGGAAAAATATCAAATTCTTGGAGACCACTTCAAGATCACATAGGAAAAATATTTGTATCACACAAACCTAATAATCATTAAAATAACATCGGAATATAACCATGCAATACTGCATTCCCTAAAGGGCAGCCCATTAGCAAAAACAGGTGATTTGTTTTTAAAATTTTGAGTATTCAGCCCTAGGAAAGCAGAATATTTACCTGTAATTTGCTGTTATCTTCTCAAATTCAGCCAGAACAACATCCAGCTCCGTAATATCCCTGGGAGATCTCTTCAGCTCTTTGGGACACCAAACCTGTACAGAACATGGGCTGTCCACTGAAACAAGAGAATAAAGATAGGCACTGTACAATTCAGGCACATGTTCCAAAATAACAGAAAAATTATTGTGCCCACCATTAAAACAACCATCTAAAAGTTATGAATATTTTAATATGAAACTCGACAAGAGGGAAATATTAATTATTTCATCTGTCTTTGGCTGAGCAACTATGACAGGCTTATCTGGGAACACTTTAGATATTGGATGATCAATTATATACAACTTATTTCTTATTCTTCATCATTTCAAACAAGCCCAGGAGCACGTTACTACACTAACTGATAAACTATAGAGTGTACTGTAGATAATAGCTGTTTGTCCTGTAAAAACTATTAGCCTGAGTTTGGGCAACCTCCGCGACTCAAAGAATCATGAGTTGTTATATCATATTTGTACACATTTTGTATTAATACCATATATGCTTCAAAAAAAAGCTACAAACAAATATGTTTCTTTAAACTTTGCAATAGCATTGTCAGCTAACTCCACAAAACCTTAAATCATGTTTCTTCACACGTTCCCAAATGTACATCTAGTACTTAAACGTGACAGGGTACAGTTCAAAGGAAGCAAGACGTCAGCTGGGAAACAGTTTCTCTATCCCCAAAAATGCCACTGCCTTGAAGGTCCCTATCTCAAAGGTCTTTACACGACCTGCTGTGGCTACGCTGTAAGGCAGGGGCACCCCAAGCCCTGCCCCACAGCCTGGTGCTCCAGGCTTCCAGACCGAGGGACGTACTGAAGTTATATCCATAGCCTTGGAGCCGGGCTTCCCTCCAAGGGGAACCAGCCTGAGTGCGAGGGATAACGCACACCTACGCTTCACCCCTTCAGGAGAGTAACAGGCCAGTCCGGGGAGGCAAACCATGGCGATCAGAGCTGTGGGGCACACCAGCTCCTCAATTTAACCATTGATAATGAGCGTATAGACCAAAACTAGAACCTCCCATTCCTAGAAGCAGTATGCTGCTACATACCAGAAACGAAAACTATCGAGTTATGGAAAAGCACTCATCTTGAAGGAGGAAAAGCCATACGGGAGTGTTGAAAAGTCTACTTTACCAGAAGAATCTGATGTTTTCTTCTCTGAAGGCCGCTTCTTCTTTTTTGCCTGGAATCGAGTAGTATTCAGAGCCTCCTGTGATACAAAAAGCAGATTAACTTCAAAAAACCCCCTAGGTTTACTCATTTAAAATTCTGACAGATGGCAACTAGGCAGAACGCACAAAAGTATTTCAGATTTTCACAACTGAAATATCAGTCAGCTTCACTTAGGGCTATTTTGCCAAAACCACAGCACAGCGATCACACTGCGGAGGGACAGCAGCTGCCTGACCACACTGACCGACTGATGTGTCAGCCGCTGGCCGTGCAGCAGGAGGAACATTTTAAGGAGCATACGGGCCCTCGGTTCAGCATAGTCATGGCCCAGTAATAACAGTTCTCTGATCAACAGTGCCTCCTTACCTTCCTTTTCACCCACTTTCTGTTCCAATTTTTTCTCTACTTAGACTACTTTGTGACACCAACACAAAGCAGTGATTCTACATGAGTGCTGCACACATGCAGTTTACTGATGAAGGACTACCGCTCCGTACTGAATCTTACAAAAGGATTTTCAACAATTCCAATGAATTGCAGTATGTAAAACACTTTTATGCAAACTGCTGCATACCTTCTTTTATCATAGGCCTACTTTCGCAAGTCTGCAGAGAGTTAACTCTTCCTCTGTACAACTGGAAGCTAAGTGGGCCAAAAGCATTTTACACTAATTGCACTCTAAGCGTGGAAAAGCACTCATTCAAAACCAAGTGGTTTTTGTCTATTTCTAATATCTATTCAAAATTAATTTCATCAATGAAAAAATCAATTCTGTCATAATATGTTCTTACTTCAATACCGAACAAATACGAGGGATTTATATTCCATTTAGTATGCCATTCTTTAAGAACATATATTCTAGATATAAAGAAGATATTTGAAAGAAGAAAAGAACATATTCCCAAATGAGCGAGAGAAGGGGCTACAGGACAGAAGAACACCTGGCTATTATATTCCCCACTGACATGAGACTGTAGCTTTAAGCATTTCACTTGGCCATCTCACAGAAATAATTTGAGGATGGATTATTGGGACACAACTAAGTACTTAGGAAGTACCAAGAAACAAATGAAAGGTCTTGCTCTCCCCTCCCCTCTAACGCAGGCATGGCATGAAGTTAAAACTAAATTGACTGATATACTCATGCAACTTTCTCTGTACCACATTCTCCTTAAGGGGTTCATCTTCAGGATCAGCTGTGCTGAATTTCTGAACTTCACCATCAGATGTTTTTGAGCGATGCAGTTTTTTACTAGGGAAAGAAAAATATCCACATGTAAACCCACGACACTGAGAAAGGATGATCTTCAACCATACAAACAACAAAATAATAGGGTTTGGGGAACACTTTGTATTGCTACGTGATTCAGCTTACGTCTCCTAAATCAACCCTGTAAAAAGCTGCAAATGGCATATAAAAGGAACAGCAACCCTTGTGACAATTAGAAACCCATTACTAACTGACCACTGGGATAGCCGTGTTGTTTTGAGAAGAAACTTCAAAACAGAAACAAAATTATCATTGAGGCTATTTGAGCAGAAAAGGAGAAAACTTTCTTGGTGGCGGGGTGGGGTTAGAAATCAAAACACAAAAAAATACACACTCTCATATGAGCTCTATTATGTCTTGCTACTTCATTCAAATACAAACTATTTCAGATTTAAGCCAAATTTGATTTAACAAATGAGAAACACACTACAACTTGTATTAAAACATTTTTTTAAATTTTCTTTGTTACATATAGTTTAACCGGCTTTTACCTATTTTTAAGTTAAAGCATATGTTTAATAAGTAACTAGGGAAACCTGACAAAAAGAACATTTTTTCCCATTCAATCTAAAAATCTAAAGATTAAATTAAATGCTGGCAATTATTTTTTTCACCAGACCTTCTTTCTGTATTTTTCTTTTGTGGCACTGAAACATGACCATGTGACTCGTTTTGCGAATGTTCCTCTCCATAAGCATCCACGGCAGTACTGTGCAAAGGGTGCTCTATAAAGAACAGAAAATAAGCTGTATGAAAATTGTTCCTATCTGTTCAGGCAAAGAGCATGGAGACGCCAGCACTGCCTGCCATTAAGCATTCAGTTGGAATATTTGAGGTTTGCTCACTAATACAAAGGAAGTCTTGTTAAAAGTATTATTTCAGGATTAAGAAAAATAAATATAGTGAAAAGTTTCATAGTTTCTATACTCTTCTACCTGCTATTTCTTTACAAACTGAAACTGAAGGTGCATGAAAGCTCAGCCTGTACATACAGCATATAGCAAGCAAAACATTTTGTACAATTTATTTAAAGACTCTCTTTGCTATAGCATACACCAATCACCCCATACATTTAAACAACTATTTTCTAAGTTTTACCTTTTTTTAAAATATGGATTTTTAGCTGCTTTATTGGATGCTATAAGACAACAGTTACGGTTGCTACAGAAAGTTTGTAAGTGTAGAATTCTTGAAGGTACCTAGCAGAACAGATTAAAACTCTGAGAACCTCACAGTTTTAGCCTGCGTTCCACAGTATATGTTTCCTTTTTCAAGCACATTGCCACAAAAGTTTAGTGTTAGCTTACATTAGTGTCAGCAGGAATCCTTTTTATAGTTTTTAACACACACCACAGAAGTGAGGGAGAGCTTTTAATTTTGCAGACCTTCCCTCATGACAACCCTTTTGCTATATTGTTCTTTATAGCTCATTTTCAATGCTGTTTCTAGTAGTTACATGTATATTTCCATAATTTTCTTAGAGTAATAACTATTACAGCTGAGAAACAGCTCTTAACATTTTCTCTACAACTTCTAATTACACAGTTTTTCAAAGATTTTTCTTACTGCAATTGACATATAGGACCTATATGTATTTAATAACAGATAACTTCACACGGGGGCACATATTCCTTCTAAATTAATTCTCTTCCAGTACACTGAGGCCTCATGGCACAAGTCCCATACGGAGCATGAAAGTGGTTTAATGCTTCACCAAAAATAGTATGTTTTATGATGTTAATTTTAAAGTAGAACAACAGCCCTGTGAACATCTAAGTATACTGCACGGTATAGCAAAAAAATTCACTTCATAATTTGCGTAACTTAATAGAGAGTACCTCGAGGTACTGAACTTCCCTTTTAAAATGTAAACTCTTACACAACTGCAATGTTGTATTGCATGAAATTCTACCATTCAGACTATAAAGCTTGAATAGACAATATTTTTCTTTTACTTGCACATATCACAGCGTTATTATTGTTACTTCCTAAATGACGTAAAATAACACTGCTCTCAGAAAAACCTGTCTCTCCTGCCCATAACTTTCTCTGGCAAAGAAACAATACCTTTTCCTAGGTAAGCACTGAAATATTTTGCCCATATGGTTTGTTCATGAAAATCATACATTAAATGACATTCAAGTTAATACTAACCAAACGAATCGTCAAGTTCCTCAAGTTGATTTGCTTCTGCTACCTTCAATATCCTTGAGACATCTGGTTCCTCAGGCGGAAGCAATTTCCAGCGAGGGTGAGAGCTGGCTTTGTGTTCCTGGATGGGCACAAAATTAATAAAAAGCTGGTTCATCCAGCTTTTTGCGTATAAAACAGATTAAATATGACAATGAATTTTGCAAACGTTTGACTAGAAATACCTTTAACCGGGACCGTATTGACTACTGAGCTATGATGCAAAGTATTTGAAGCATGTGTTTTTTCCTCAGGCTATGTTTTTTTCCCCCCAAGAGAAGCAAAGGTATAAAACTGATCTAGTCTCCTATTTGATACTATACTGTAGCATGAACTTTATCTTATTTTATAAAACTAAGAGTACAAGCTTAGAAATCTTATAACAGACTAATACCTGGGTTTTATCATCTCTAGCCTTTCTTTTCAGGCATTAAAATATTTCTTCTTTCATCTCTGTATTACATGCATGTCCATCCTTGCCCAATCTAATGATTCTCACTTTAAAAAAAAGGAAAAGCTATGTGTAACTTCTTATAAAAGGTGGAATTTTTAAAGTCAAGTATTACACAGACACTTCTGTATAGCAGAAGGGTAGGGGAGAACAGCACCGGTTTATGAAATATTTGTGAACGTGTCATTCAGGCCCTGAGTGTGGAAGTAAGTTTCCTCACTCATCTGTGTGTGTACATGGAAAGGGAATTACATGAAGAAAACACCAACATCCCGAGCTTTTAATTTTACTAATGTTTCACACATTTTGCTACGGCACCGAATACAGACATATTGACTATGTCCTCTTTGTGCGCTTTTAATTTCACAAGACTGTTTTCAAACTTTTGCCTGCTTGAAAGTCAACGGCCCATTTTGCCTAATGAAGTACTACTCCTGAAGGAAAAAAAAAAAAATAATAAAATAAAATAAAATCGGAAAAGCCCCAGACACCCCACACCTGCACAGCATGTTCCCAGCAAAGCCCCGTGCTAAGCCCTGAGCATCCTCCTCCAGAGCCAGCGCCTCAACAGCACGGTCACACAGCACGACGACTGCTGCTTTAATTCCGCTACACCAAGCAAAACTTACCTTTGGCTTATTTCCAGAATGATTTCTCTTCCTTTTCTTCTTTGAGGACATTTTGCTGTTCGGTATACGCTGATAAATATACAACTGAGGAGAAGGCTACTGAGGGTACTGAAAAATTGTCCCGGATGCAAATCTGCGTTCTCTGTCTCGATACCTGAGAGAGAATGGGAAACCTTTGTTAATTCAATGTATTATGCATATCTCACTTTATTATCATAGAATCGTCTAGGTTGGAAGGGACCTTTAAGATCAAGTCCAACCATCAACCCAACACTGCCAAGTCCACCACTAAACCACGTCCCTCAGCACCACATCTACACCTCTTTTAAATACCTCCAGGGATGGTGAGTCCACCACTTCCCTGGGCAGCCTACTCCAACGCTTGACAACCCTTTCTGTGGAGAAATTTTTCCTAATACCTATCCTAAACCAGCCCAACGCCTGATGTAGCACATACGAGTTATTAACACGACACACCTATTAAAAAGTTAACGCAAGACAACGCGTAACGCCATTTACACCTTTACTCTCGCCTCACGGCTGCCGTTTCCCCAGGGCGGCCCGGCCCGGCCCGGCCCGCCGCCGCCTCAGGCGCAGAAATGGCGGGCAGCGGCCCCGCCGCTCTCCCTGCCCGCGGACACCGGCCCCCTCAAGGCACCCACCCGCCTTCCCGCCGCGATTCAAACCGGCCGCCGCCCGGGAATAGGAAGAAGGAGAAAGGAAGGGGAGGTGCGACGAGGAGGCGGAGGACCGGAAGGAGAAACGGGACGGCGGCGCCGGCGCCATGACAGAGCTGCGCCGCCCCCGGGCTACCGGCCAGGAAGGAGGGAGAGAGAAGCGGCGGGGCCGGGCCCCGGTGTGAGGGGATGGGCCCACCATTTAACCATTAAAGGGGTCGTCTTAAAATGGAGTACAGAGGTACCTGTGCTGGGTTGGTTGTTGAGGGTTTTTTTATTTGAAAGAGACAAATGAGGAGAAAAACCTATTTTGCTCATTCTACATATCAATAGTTTTTTCCCCAGTGCCCAGGCATATCCAGCAGCGTGTTCTGGACTCTGTGCTCCAGAAGAATGCACCTGACTAGTGATCTGCCAACCTTTTTTCTTACAAGCTATGCTACAAAAAAAAAAAAAAAAACCACCACAAAAACACACAAAAGGCCAGGTTTCCCGCTCAAGACAGTGCTTCCTACACCCAAAATAGAAATGAGGAAGGGGAAAGGACTTTTTACTAGGGCATGTAGTGATAGGAGGAGGGGGAAGGGCTTTGGAAGAGGGCAGGTTCCGATTGAACATGAGGAAGAAGTTTTTCCCTGTGAGGGTGGTGCGGCACTGGCCCAGGTTGCCCAGAGAGGCTGTTGAGGCCCCATCCCTGGAGGTGTTCAAGGCCAGGCTGGACAGGGCGGGGGGGGTGGAACTCGATGATCTTTAAGGTCCTTTCCAACCTAAAGCATTCTGTCATTCTATGATACTGTTCGCTTGTTTTTCTATGAAGAAAAGGTCAAAAAAAAAAAAAACCTACACAAACTTGAAGCAGTTAAAAAGGAATTGATTCAAAACATACTACTTGATATAAAAAAAACAACACACAAAACCAACTCAAAATGAAAAGCTGTAATTCCAGATTTAGTTACTCAGCAATTAAATTGCTAGAGGAGCTTTTGCAATTTGTCAGCAAAAGCATCACTAGTCAGAGGGGCCTTTTATATGCCACACACAGGTAAGGGTGTTCTGCCACTGGTCTGCTGCTGTCCTTGACCTGCCCCTTTTTTTCAACCAAATAAGCTACAAGGTGAAATAGTCACTTCAGGATGAAGAGGTGGAGCGGTCTCTTAGTGTGCCCAGTTAGCAGTCCAGGAGCTGAAGGTAACAAGCAGTAGTACAGCCTACATGCAGCACAGCTTTGTGTCTGTTGGGGAAAGTGGCTCTTCCAGAGAGCTTTCTTTGACGGGATGTGTTCAGAACACAAACCTCAGATCCAGCTCTTGACCATCTCAGCCATCTGCATCTTGGGGAGGCACAGTGACACTTCACTCTTTCCAAGCAGCATACATGCACGCATTTGAATATGGTATTAAATAAGTGACAAAAAACTTGGCTTAGAGTTCCTTCAGTAAGGAGTGAGTGTATAAAGTAACACAAAAATTCACTCAAAAGGAAGAAGTCTACAACGATGATGAACCGAAGTTATTTCACAGTAACATCAAGATAGTGCTAAACATTATCTTGGTGGTGATACTTCACCTACCATGATCTGATAAATCCGCCTGTGAAATCTTTCATACCATGCCACTGATTGAAGCCAGATGCATGGTATAAAGGGGGAAGGGGGAAGAATGATGACAATGCAACAAGGAGAAACCCCCACCACCCAAAAGCAGCATGAGAGTTTTTGAGTGAAATCTGGAGTTTTCATAAAGTTGTTCATGATGATGATGGTGAGAACACTACCTGTCAGGAACCATACTGAAGACATGGAGCAAGTTACATACAACAGCATCCCTTTCTTACAGATACTGGCCAAAAAACACCTTACACATAAATATCAGACTAAAGCAGAAAGTAAAGTGTCAACAACCAGCATTTATGCTCTACTTAGTATGTTTGTAGCAGTGGAGTTTTACAGCTTGTCAGAGTTACCAAATTACACCTCAGCTTGTTAGTCAGCAGCATCTTTCCTTGATAAACAAACACTTCACTGGGTTGAAATGCAGAAATATTTATTTTGGTTTCCTTCATTGGTTTTGAAAATTGTTTTGGTTTTATAAAACATAGAAATAGCCAACACTAAGCAAACATTTGAATTCCAATGTAACAAACTACTGCTCTAACAGTTGACTTGGATTTGTGTACCTTAATTGCACACATGTATGAAATTATGCTACAGAGTAGTGCATTACAATCACACACAAATCTTAGTGCAAACCTTGTTGTGCTTGTATTTTACATATATCCATGTTTTCAAAAAACAGCAATGAATGCTAATGCAAAACCAACTCTGTTAAGGATAGCAAAAGACTTATATGCTGTAATAAGGCTTATTTCTGCTGATTTCCCAAACAAAAGGTAACTAGTTATTTTGTAATTTATCTGGGAATTAGGTTTTTATCCCTGAACAAATTCCTATCCTGTACCAACACAGTTCTGTTGGCATATTTAAATATTTCCAATTGCTGCAAAGCATCAGGCAAAAACATTCTACCTGACCTATTTTGCTAGTCAGTGAAGAATACTCAGTGGCTCATACATAAAGCACAGAAAACTGAGAGGTTATGTCAGAAGCTCTTCTGCTTATAGAGGACCTGGCACTTTTTTTTAAAATGCATTTTAAATACACATTCATTACAGGGAAACAAGTGGCTAGTACAGGAGCAATGTTTACCTGACTGTTAGCACAGCCCAGCCTCCTGAACGGTTTTGTTTTGAGGTCTCTAGTATTGCCAGAGTTAGGATCTGTTCATTTACAGGGCTGGCATTACTTTGGATTTGTGTTAACATGGCAAAGGCTACGCTTGCTGAATTAACTGCATCCACACTTTCAGTGCAGAACCACCACAGACATACTCCGAGGAACTTGTATTCAGTCTCTTTTTTGCGGAGTTCTGACTTCTACCTTATGAAGGTAGATCTCAGAACTGGCTGCAGATGTAAAAGGGAGAAAAAACTCAGATGCCTTGCTCCAGTTAACATTAGGACTAATGCAAGATGCGATACCAGCTATACAGCTGTAGAGGGTTTTTGGGGGCTTTTTTTTTTATTTAACAGATTAAGTAATCCTTCTGAGGGTGCAAGATACTTAGAGGCATTTTCAAACCCGCCAAATCCTTTGTGGAATTGACAACTGCAAGATACACGGCAGACAGCAAACATGCTGGCAATAAGAAAACCTTAGCGCCTTGGTGAAGGAGAGTCCCAGTTTTTTGGCCAAGGAAGTCTTAAATAACTTACATATAGTTACCATTTACAGTTAAGGCTCTTTTTGGAAATTGTAGGTCACCATAAAAACAGTATGCAACACAACTTGACAGTAAGGCAGTGTTCCATTTCTTCAACGTTCCTATGGCAAGTACCCATTTTTGTACAAGTTAATGATTGCACAGTTTCCTTCCCTATGTTTGCTGTAGTCAAATTACAGATATGAAGGCCAACAGTAGACATCAGACGTGTGCCACTTTCCTCATTCCATTCCCAGTTACATTTTGGCATTAGCATAGAGTTCATCTATCTGTGACTGGAAATGTTTTCGCAGTTCGGGTCTCTTTGCCTTCAGTGTTGGTGTCAGCAGGCCATTTTCAATAGAAAACATCTCAGTGTGCATGAAGATGTCTTTGACCTGGAAAATAAACAATTACTAGCCTAGCTGCATTCCTTGGAATAGACAAGGCAGCTATTAAAACGATTGCCCAGACATCATAAAGCCTACTGCTTTAAGGATTTTACAGATGCAAATTAAAACCAGTTTCTGCAGAGTCATACTATATTGGTATTGGGAAGTTTAAAGAATTAGGTGTTCAGTTCTCATTAGCACCTTACCTGTTCGAATGACTTCAAACCAGATTCTTTCCCAATCCGCAGCATGTCTTCGAGAATGTGTTTTTTGAGGTCCTGTGGATACAGGAATACACTGTATAGCTTGAAACAGTTGATGCAGAACAGCTAACTGTTTAGTGAGATATGACTAACCTTGTTTTTGCATAGCTCTTCATATGAGCCTTCAAATCCCTTTTTCTTGGCCCAGTTGCGCAAAGTCTCAGGATCAGGTACCACAATAGCTACTAAGAAGGCCTAAAAAAAGAAAATTTTGTCAAGCTTTTTTTTTTTTTAGAAGTCGGCACTTGAGTTCCTCCACATTTCTTACTAGTCAGTGTTAGGTTTTGTACAGCAGTTCTGATCCTGCTGTAAAGTCAGCAGCTTTCTGCTACTTGAACAGAAGAGTACAGTTCAGATGCTTGCACTTAACAGAAGTAATTCTCTTAAGACCCACATGTCAGTTTACACTGACACAAACCTGATCATCTTGTGTTTATTTATTTTCCCTGCACACTGTTAGTTACTTACGTAGTGTCATTAATATTCAGGTGAATTAATCCAGCTCTACTGAAACTAAATCCAGAAAAATGCTGGAGTTGAAAGTGCGTTCAGAACCAAAGTGTGTAATGTTAAAAAGAGTAAGACTTCAGTCCCAAAGGTAGGGGGAGGGAGGAAAGGAAAACTCTTTGCTGTAGTTTCCTCCTGCATTCATTTTTAAATTACCTGAAGAATGCTTACCTGCAAGCTTTCTCCATGGACAAACACTTGAGCAAGTGCTTCACATCTCAGATACACATTTTCTATTTTCTCCGGTGCTATGTACTCTCCCTGGGCTAGTTTAAATATGTGTTTTTTACGGTCAATGATCTTCAATGTACCATTCTGTTGAGAGAAATAACTTCCATTCAGAAGAGGCACTTCAGGTGAAAAACCAATCGACACAGGTTAAGCATGCCACACTAGATCACATAATGCACTAGAATTAAAACATACAAACAAGTTTGTCTCCATGTATTTCAGCTTCAGATATTACTGTGCAACCTTTATTAAGCTTTCAACAACAGACCAGAAGTGCTATTGCCTGAATTCTGGTTTAATACAAACTTAAATGCTCTGAAAGACCCAAGACAGTTTATGCATTTAAGTTAGATTAGGTAGTACAGTAAAATAGTGCCAGAGCCAGAGTACTGCCAAACTAATGTTAGAAGACAACAGGCTCTGCACCCATCTAACCTAAACTAGGGAAAGCCTCAGGTTTGGCACTTCTTTAGCCCCAGGCATACAGATTTATCTACAACAGTAGTCACCCTCCTAAAATTACTCATCTTTCACCTAATTCATTGTGTTTAATACCAAATGCTTTCTAATTTTTATTTGTACTTCTTTAGCTATTAGCAGTAATTTAACATTTCAGCTATAAAAGTTAACTTACTGGTAGCCATTTCCCAATATCTCCTGTATGAAGCCAGCCATCTTTGTCCAGAGCTTCTGCTGTTTTTTCTGGATCTTTCAAATAGCCACTAAATACATTTGGCCCTTTCACACACACCTGAAAACAGACATTTGTTAATGTATGCTACTATGAAGGGAAGTTAACAAACAGTATTTGCAATTAATACCTTCTCCAATGGTTCTCAATAACCCCCACTAAAAAGGCAAGACGAAGTTTATGCATTAGTACAGACATCTCTACTCATGGTTTTTGGAGACCTAACATTCTCCATCGGTGTAAGTATAATAAGAAGCAGTTGGAAGCATCTGTTTGTTCTCTTCTTGTCTAGCAGCAGTGTTCCAACCTGCTATGTGAATAATCTGAATTTATCAGAGGAATTTTTTTATTCATCTGAAGAAATTCTTCTGGATCCAGAAATATTACCCTTCAGCCTGGCAACACGTTCGTATCAGCTTTGTAAGCAGCAGGGGCATCGTGCTAAAACTAGTGACAAAAGAGCTGTATATCAAGCAATCATGTTTGTTGTCCAGAAGTAAACCAGTTAATAGCTTAGGGCTTAGAGCACTCAAGATTTGTCTATAAAGGAAACCTGCAATTTCCTTGAATTAAGGTTGTCTGGATTTACATACAAAGTAGAAAAACTATGAACAACTTCTCTGGATATAACTGGATTCATGGGCATTATTAGGATCCAAAAACATGCTTACAAGATATGAGAAAAAGACCAACAAGATTAAAGGTTTATAGGTGAGGAGGTTGACAGAGAATCGGGTCCCTACAAGCTAAATTAAAACAATCTGTAGTACAAGAACATATAAGTTAAGCAACTAGTCAGGACCATGGCATAGAGAGCGCCTGAAGTATTCAGAGATGATCTCAGATTTAAGCATTTTCTTATCAATATAACAGCCAAGGTTGTTTAAGTTGTCTTTGGTGGGGAAAAAGGGGGACACAGGAGAGGACTCTAGTTACTTAAGGATCAGCAGGACAATAAAATCCTTTCTTAGAAGCGAGGACAGAGAGATAGGCAAGATAAACAAGATTGAAGCGAAACTTAAAAGATGCCCACTGCACACAATTGTTGGGGAATCAAGAGTCCCAAAACCCTGAAAGCTCTACACTGGAGTCCTCAGGTGCAAAGGATTTAAACCAGTTTGGGAGCGTCTTGGCATACATGGATGACAGGGGACAATAAGAAAGGTCTGGTCCATAGTATCAGGACTCTGGAACAAATCTAGAGGAATAGGATAGAAAATCCAGTTTTAAGTTAAAGGTCAAATGGATAATAAATATCAATAGGGGCTGATAAAATACTAGGCCAATTATTAGTCTAGGGGGTTAGTACCATTATAAAATGGGCAAGGAACTGGCTAAAGAATCTTGAGGCACTAACATAAATTCTCAGGCTAGAAGAAAGTACTAATGGAGTTCAGAAACCAATTTTTGAAAAACTCATCCCAAGTATTTTCAGTGCTTACCTCAACATAAAATATAGGCATGCTGGTGAGCTACAATACAATGAACAGGAAATGTTCCTCAATAGGAGGGAGATCAGAGTATTAGTGAGGGTTCTGATGACCTTGTAGAAACAGTACCAAACTTGTGACCAAACCAAGGTCATGTTTTAAGAACCAAGTCACTTCTGCTATAAAACAGTGCTAATCAGGCAGAATGCAAGTATACATCCCAGTAAAGTCAAAGGCTGACTGATCAAACATTTTGTTTTTCATGGCTCATACAATCACAGGATGGCAGTAGGTGACAGCTTTTCCCAGTAGAGACAGCAAACCATTTATCTGTATCCTGCTAACTGGCACTAAGACCTCATCTGCATATGAGCATATATAATTCTATTCACAAGTTTATCCTTCTTGAACATGGATAACTGGCAAAAATGAAGAGGCAGGCTGACAGAACAGAATATTGAAAGCATACTCTCAGAAAGGAGGACTAGGAGTGTTTAACTCAGCTGAAGAGCAGACAATGAGGAAGATGATCTATTTTAGGCAAAGGATAATGAGAGCCAATTCTATAGCCATGGGCTTCAGTTCTGTGAAACAAGTTACAACACTTGTTCATTAAATTCAGAATAGCTGCCACTGAGGAAGTTAATGTATTGGGTACAGTCCTAAGGGGCTACCATATTTATTCAAGTCCAAAGTAATTCCTAATGCAGCAAACTTCACAGTAAGTGCAAGCAAAACATTTTTATAATTTACTTAACTGTTTCTCATTATGACAACTTAAACTCAGTTCCTCTAGCAGGCCAAGCTTTAAAAGCATATTTAAAGTCAAGCAAAAACTACTGATGAAGACTAAACATAGGGTCATATGCAAGACAGGAAAGAATCTTGACATCGCACTCTATGTGCAAACTGGTTCTGACCACCAAACCCAACTAAATCCTTCAGTATCTCTGGGAATTAAAGACCAATGACTTGTCTCTAGTCTCATACAAATTACAACCGAAACAAATAAAGATTATATTGTTTGCAGTCATGGATTAGTTTCTTGCTTAAACTACTTTTTATTTATCCATTTCTCACCCACCAAACGCCCCCAAGGCCTCTCAAAAGCATATTAAAGATACCCATTAATTTGCTTTCAGGGTTTGGGGAAAGAAATAAATCACTACATCAATATCTGTTCAAAGTCTATACACAAAATTCAAGCTGTATATACTTTACTTGGAAAAAATATTGAAAAAAACAGCATATAGCAGTACATACAAAGCTGAGTCCTCAAAGTGCAATTCGTAAAACCTACATGTTCAGTTTGTGGAGGCTGCAGAAAGAAATTCAGAAGAATGTGCAGGCAGTTGTCACAAATCAGCCACCTTCATGGCATTTTATCTCCATTTGTGTTAATGGTGTGCCAGCTACTTCAAACTACCTCATCTCAGCCATCACAAGCTGGGTAACAAGCTACATGCATCAGCTGTTCTCCAGCACTTGGCAGTGGGGGGAAGCCCTCTGCTAGCATTTTACTGAATGATACGTGCAGTACGAGGTAGCTTCTCTGCTGTCCCACAGCTGGAAGATGGCATCTTGGGCATACAACCATAAATACGTAGTAATCTTATCCCACAGTAAGGGGCTTTTTCTCCCCTCCAATAGACATTGTTTTGCTTCTGTGAATCGTTAGCTGACACTGCATACAGGCAAGGTAGGTGTCTGATTTTAGGTAGCAGACCACGTTTAGCACTTTGACTAAATTTTGACTAAAGATTTCATAAGAGGTTCACATTGACCTTTTGAAATTACTTACCTCACCCTCTCCTTTGGCTGCCAAGTAATTCATTTCTTGTACATCGACAAGCTTGATGATACTGCATGGCATGGGTGCTCCAACATGACCTATTAAAGAGAATAACACTTCAATAGCCTGAACTGCTTTTAGTCAGGTTCTTAAAACAAGAAGCTGGTTACATGCTGAAGTAAAAAGGATAAAAACCCTGATTTCTGGGAACATAATACAACACCAGTACAGCAACAGCTTAAATTCACTGGGACTGAAACATTAAATTCTCAGATATCCCTAGAATGTTACAAGCTGAACCATATATACTCAGTCTTCCTTTTTCCTATAATCAGGCTCCTCACTCTATGGACATATTTAAGCAGCAAAAGTTCCACTATAGTTTCAATTATCAGTATTATTTCAGTTAGGGAGCTAGAGATGTAACAGCTAACAAATGCAGACAACACCAAAAAATGCTGTTTTCATTTCCAGCACTGTGTTTATACACAGCAGATTCCTATTCTGTAAGTTATGAGGGTTGATACTATGACCTCCCCTCTCCGAAATCCACTTCAACTTACAAGGACAAAGCCTATTACAAGTTTGGATTACTGAACATTCCTAACTATTGAGGGGTAGAAACTTCAAGGGATCCCTTCAAAAAAACTTCACTTGAAGAAAAACAGAATCTTATGCTTCACAATAGGTGTACTGAAGACTAAGTGTGATCAGGAGCCTCTAGAGCATCCTGAAATTTATGAGACAGGCAGATCATTGAACACCATACCTGCTGTCCAGTCGCCAGGCAATGATAGTGAGCATCCAGCTGTGCATTCAGTCTGTCCATAACCTTCATAGAACTAGGATGCAAAACCAGAAGACTTTTAAATTCTTACTTTTCAACATACAGTTTCTTCACTAAAATGAAATCAATATTTTGCTTCTTTGTCTAGTTGTTTAAATTTGACTTTAGAAAAATCCCCAGCATCTTCTAAAAAGATTATCACCATATTAGAGTTTTATCACAATACAGTTTTAAATGCTAATATTTCACCTTCAGTTCCAATATTTACTCAAAGTTTCATGTGCCATGTGACACCTGTATAGATCAAAACAGAAAGCCACAGAGGGAGCAAGAGGAAGAAACTAAGAACAGTGGCCCGAGGAACAACTTCATTCACATAATTTAAGAAGTTTGTCCAAGAGAGCTAGGAATGGAATCCCTGTATGCCACCACAGTTCTGTGATTATTATATACAAGACAGACTTCCCTTTTCTGTGCAGAATGCATTGCTCCACCAGCACACTCATGAAGAACTTAAAGTCATAGAAGTCTCACATTTCAGAGTGTTTCCGTGTTTTCTATATCCTTGAAGTGTATTTCAATGCATTTGTTCCATCCTGTGCCATTGTTATTCAGTTTTTACCTCAAAAAGCACATACTGTGAAGAGGCTCTGAAGGTAAATGCAGTATGTGTAAACTGATTCTCCCCAGTCTCATCTTCAAAGCAAGAACACTACAATTATCACATTGATTAGATTCTCTACAGTAGTTACAAATATTTCTGTAAGCAAGGCAAGTCCCAGGAACTTAATCCAAGAACATTAATTATTGCTTACAGCAGCCCCCAAAAAGCTTTCCCTTAAGACAGTTCAGCTGATTACTTTAGTTATAATAAAGACTTTGGAATGAATTCAGAAATCTCAGGGGACAGAAAAACTCTGGAAAGGAGTATGCACTTGTGTAGTTTCCAAGAAGAATGACAGAAAGAGTTAACCATATAATCAGACTACTAGAAATACTCTAACATCAAAGCTGGAATGAGGTACTAGAATCTTTATGTTTCAGGATTTAGGCCAGGAAACTCACCTGACAGCCAAGAGCTGTTCTCAGGAAGGTCAATACACTTGCAGATACAGGTGCTGCTCCTGTGATCATGAGCCTTACTTTTCCTCCCAAACTTGCCTACAACAGACACAAGATACTGTGGACACCAAAAGCATTTTAGAGGAGTTTCCAGAGTCTTTTTTCCATCCCACCCTCAGCCACTGTTCACCTACAGTGCCACCCACAAATATTAGATTAAAGCCTAGTCTCCTATTGCAAGCTGTCTTTCTTGCAGTATTTTTAATCTCATTAGAGGCTAGAAGAAGCAGTATCTCAAGCATACAGTATCTGCAAGAGCTATGCTGTAGTGTCACTGCAACACACACTCGGCCAAAAGTCTAAAAGAGCTTAAGTTATGGCCTTACAGCAATGACTATTTTTAACTGCCTGCTATGAGCGTCTCATACATCCTGAATGCTATAAAAAGCAGCCACAGGGGCACGTTGTACAACCAAGGTTAGGGCCACAGCAAGTGAGTGCCAGATATAATAGCAAGCATAACTTACTAGTTACCAACAGTGAGGAGACAGTAGGGGCTACAGGTGGCATTAAGTCACATTTAGCATTCCTCCTTCAGAAGGACAGTGTTCGCTTTCAAAGTGGTAAGAAAGAAGCACCAAACTGTTTTAGAGAAACCTCCCTAATACAGTTAGTTGATATTATTAGAACAAAGGGAATTAAAAAATGAAGTTGGAAATAAGACAGTTTGGGTTTTTATTCCAAGTAGCCAGGTAGTGTTTAATCAGTGACGAAAGCCATACCAGATTATGACCATTCATATGAAATTCAGCAATTGCAAATTGATGCCTATAATAAACTAGTAAGTAGATAGGATATATAGCGATGCTTCACACTTCCAATGTTGAAAACACATACCCAACTGCTGTTCTGTAACACAGCAAGCACATTTGGAGCTCTGCTCTCAAAATAATCATGAGCAAATAAATAACATAATAAAAGAATTCCAATATCCACCATACAAAGACTCAGAGGCTTTCAAGCATACCTGTATTTTGCGGAAGATGACTTTATCCCAGAAACTGTTATTTCTAACTATACCACTTCTGAGCTCTGCTTCTTTCCTCTTGGAAGCAAAATCCAGCATCCACCTCTTTAATGAAGTATCTGCTTGTCCAAAAATCTATTAAGAAAAGTGATCTGTTGTTAGAAACCTCACAGACTACCATTCCCTTTCTGAGAGGCATGCACGGAGACTCTTAACAGTGAAAACCAAATAAACTGAACAACCTTTATTGGTAAGCATCTTAATTCCGGTAAGAAATACTTGTGGATTTTGATCTTGGTCTCTTTACCTCTGTTAAAAAGATGTCCACCAAAATTAGAACTTAACTAATTCCCATTTCCCATCCAACTGTGTGATGCTTTTTCAATGTATAGTTTCTTCATTAAAAAGTGTGAATGAAAGTGCATGTTTTACTTTTCTATTCCAGTTTGATCAAAAGCAGAATTAAGTATAATCCTGACATATCCTAAAGAGTACACCATAATAACATGTTAAGTAACACAGAGGTTTCTGAGATGCAGGTCCATTCAGAAATACGAGAGAGATCTGTCTTGCATATATAAATTTGCTTCTTGGATCACTTTTCTAAGGCTCCTTCTGGTTGTTCCCAACAAGTCAGAGCAGATTCAGCAGCAGACCACAGATTAGTATATTCAATTGGGAACAGACTGACCCAGCAGCTCTTCAGCTTTGGCTTGCCCCCTCCCAATTTCCCACTTAAGTTCACATACTGGGTTACTGCAAGGCTGGGTGAGGTTGAAACAGTGCTACAGAAGTGTGAAAGAAAGTGTGAAAGGGCAAGACAACATCATGAAAGTGTGTCCCAAGCTTCGTCTCTGTTTCTCAAATTCCAGTACAGAATGCATAAGCAGAATGAGTTTTAAACACAACTGGCAGGGCTTAGAATTTCCTTCCCTCCAAATGTATTGGAGTGGCATTATTTGTTCCTGGGCCAAACAGAACCTTGTACTACGTGCCTGTTCCTCTAGTCTCATGATTAGAGCAGTGTCCTAGCTAAGACAGCATAGACAGGTTTGTCATTTCTTCAGCAGTCACAGGACTTCTTGCTTTATCCTTCAACTCCTCTGGCTGTACCCTAAGAAGGGTCAGTCATCCACATGCAAAAGGATGACTTAAAATCTTAAGTTCAAGAAAGAATCTACTTCTCAGATGACCCTGAGCAGGTAAGCAGCAAGCACAGGAGCGACTGGGGCTGCTGACACACCCTCTCCTCAGCACTCCCAACTGGCTGGTTAGTAATTCTCCCTGCTAGAACATGCTGGCTGCTGTGTAGGAAACTTATACGCGTCCCGGCAAACATAGGCAAACACCTGACCTTGGTTTGCAAATTCCACTCCATGAGTCAGATGCTAAAAGCATGGCATGCAGATGCTAAGCCTTGAGTTCATGTTGTAGACTGGACTTAAATAACTTGCTCAGAGCAAAACAGTAAGTCATTAATCAAGCTAGAGAGAACTAAGTCCCCTAGTCAGTCTTTTCAACACTAGTATTTGCTGCCTGAAAGTGTTTTAATACAACCAGTACTGCACTTTCAGCTCTATTTTAGGGAGATACACCCATTTGCCATCATGCCAATTGAACATCCCAGAGTGAAACAGTTTCTCCTGCTATGTCCACACAGACTTCACAGTATCACAGTATGGTAGGGATTGGAAGGGACCTCAAAAGATCATCTAGTCCAATCCCCCTGTCGGAGCAGGAACACCTAGACGAGGTTGCACAGGAAGGTGTCCAGGCGAGTTTTGAATGTCTCCAGAGAAGGAGACTCCACAACCTCCCTGGGCAGCCTGTTCCAGTGCTCTGTCACCCTCACTGAGAAGAAGTTTCTTCTCAAATTTAAGTGGAACCTCTTGTGTTCCAGCTTGAATCCATTACCCCTTGTCCTATCACTGGTCGCCACTGAGAAGAGCCACTGAGAAGAGAACAGACTTCAAAGTCTGTTACAAACCCTGCACAGATCTAGACTCATGCCTGTAGACTTACCTTGTCAAACATTCTGTTCAGTAGCCTTGGTACTACAGGAAATACAGTTGGCTGCAGTGTTTTTAGATCATCCATAAGTAGTCTGATATCCCCTTGGAAGAATCCTATCCGAGCTCCATGGCACAGAACCACACACTGTTAGAAAAAAGTAAAAAGTCTGAAAACGCAACATGTATAGTGTGTTCTAGCTATATGTGCATGACAATCCCATGCAGAGGGGACAGTGCAGTATCCACCTTAAATCCTCTCAGCTTCTGGACAAGTTCTGCAGCATTCTCAGGTATAGGATGGGACTGGAAAGAGCAAGTAGCAAGACGTGCCTGGTGTACGCAGGCCAAGGACTTTGGATAGGGGCTTTTGTGCTATATCTCATTCTATCAAAGAGGGGCAGTTGGCCAAATAAGGCCATGCCAGCAACTCAGAGGTAGCAAAAATATTTAAAATATATAAAAGTTAATCAGGCTTATTTAAAAATACTAGAACTTTGTTTGTTCCCTGCTATATATTAAAAAAGTCAGCACATGCTATGTACCAGTCCAGCAGGGATTTCTGCCTTGTGCTACTTACTTTTTATTCTCTTGCACTCTGCTTTTGCTTCCTGTTTCACAAGACTGATGCAAGCAGATTTGTTAGGTGATCAAGATATTCTTTGGAAGATTCTAGCAGACCCACTGATTATTTTTGCAACTTAAGACCTACACCAAGGAAGGTAGACTTAATCCTACTGTGTTCTATATTCTCTATGTTAGAGTCTAGAAGCTCCACCCCCCACACCTACACATGCCTTCTCTTCCTATATTGTTTGGGTTCTTTTTTTTTTTTTATTCTTTTTAATAACATTCCTACTTCTTTTGTCTCTCTATACCTACTGGGTTTTATTTCTTCTGCTTCCCCTGTAACACCTCTTCCTTCATTCCCTGCCATCTATTCTCATCTTTTCGGTGCATGAGACATGCTAAAGTGTCACTTGTCCTCTACACCTGTGCTTTGCCACCATCTGCTAAAAAGCTGCAAATCCATCAGTCCAGATGGAGTGAGCAGCAACTGCCTTTGCTAGGTGGGAACATGTTTGTCCTGTCAAGTTCACTGACCCTCTAGCTTCTTTAGGAAGCCAAAAATCAGCAAACGTGAGCTTTCTAAGTGAGGGAGATTCTAAAGACTGACTGCTTCTCACAGAGCCTCTGTTCGTACCTACTCCAAACAGGAACAAATCTTTTCTCCTTTCTACCAAAGGTGTCCTTGCTTAATCTCCTTATGTAAATACACAGGTAACATCTACTTTGTAAAGGCCTCAAACAGCAGAGGAACACTGAGATCCAAACACTTTCTTCTCATTTTATCCTTTATAACACAAGTTACAAGTACCCAGGTTACCAGGAAAAGAAGAGTGCTGAAACCCTACAGGCACCTGTACACCTCAGTTAAGCTCTATTCCCAATCTTCATAACATATGTATGTACAGACACATATACATGTATACATTTTTACCTATGTGTATATAGACAAACTTTTTTGGTAGAAAGTTCAAGATACCTAACTGAAATCCCACAACAATTTCTGGCTCCATGTGGCTTTTCATGCTTGCACAGAGGCTGTTTTTTCCCCTACATAAATTGGGACATGACTACCTTCAATATACATATAAGGGAGAGATGTTAATTCAACCTCAATAATTACAGTAATTAAATACCTGTGCCTCTACTGTGTACAAAGAAGCTTGAAGAAATTGCATCCTTTTAATAATGCATACTAAACTCAGAGGTCCTTAGAGGCTGCCAGTATTAAGATCACCTGAGCCCCCTCATCCTCAAAAATGAAGCCCCAGGTTTTGCCATATGGTAAAACAAGCTATCCAGGAGAACTTTAGTCATTAAATGGCATTAAAAGACATTTTCATTTCCCACAGGATTACTCCACTGAAACAAAACCTCTCCCTTTTATTGAAGTTTCTTGGAAGCAATGGTAAGTTTAAGCAACTTAAAATTAGTTTTGTGCAAGCAAGCAGGATGCCACATTATAAAATACATTTTTTAAAAGTTTGCAAGCTAAAGAATGGCATGGATTTTTAACAGCACACTGATTACATTAGAGGGAATTTCTAGGCAGTGTATGTGTGCTAAGGGATTGTCTCATGTTCTAGTAAACCAGTTTCTTATTAACACTAGCTCCAAGGTTAATGTTTATACTTCAGCATGAAAACCAATTGTCTAGTACTCACTAGACATTGTTTATGGGATATTGTTTTCTTGAACCTTACTGCCAGCTTTCATACACATGTGCAAGACTCAAAAAGGGATAGCGTGTATCACTGGAATTCAAGAGACATGCATTCTGTAAGAAAAGCAAGCTTCAATAGTTCAGTACAACAAACAGATGCTTACCTCAACAATTCTCTCAAACATATGAGCCAAGGGCAGGAATGATATCAGAACATCGTCAGAAGAGGGTACAAATGTTTTCTGAAAGTGAAAGTGTTAGTAAAATTGATTTCATTCGCATTGATTCTCTAAGTTAAACACAGCAATGAAATCTGGTGTCTAAGCTCTAGAGCACGGCCCTTACTTCAGTTGTGTTTGTAATGAAGCCGCATCATCTTTCTTTTGTTAAAAACATTACAGCGATGACTACCATGCATTAACACATATTGCAGAAATAGTAATCTTTCAGAGTTGAGTACAGTGACCAGATTATTACAATTTACCATTCACATGATTATGAATAGAAACAAATTCTGAGAGAAACCAAAGTCCCATTATATACATTGGGAGGGAGAGGGAACAAAAAAGTTAGTGTGCCTTATGGGTTCAAAAAAAAAATACACACTTTCATCTTGAATTAGAGAGTTTGCTTATCAAATTTACCATACGGTTGGTATCAGGAGTACCTCACATGATCTAACTGTAAGACCAGCTGTGTAATTTAAAAACAATTCTATATGCAGAGTACTTGACAAAATAAGCACAATTGTATTTTTAATTATGTCTGTATGTGTTAGAACCACCTTCTTAGCTAGCCTGCAGATGAACTTTTAGTTTACAGTAGACTATTAAAGTTAACACTGTATCAAGTAAAAATACAGTCATGCTTCTTGCTTATTTATGCAAGTATTTTGGGGGGTTTAAAATACATTATAGCTTCCCCCATTCTTTGTGCAAGAGGTTAGCCTCTACACCAACCCTCCGATATAGAGCTTGCACTAATGACAAATACTATAAGCCCATGGCAGAATGTAATATATATCCTGATGTTTATGATCCTGATCTTTATAACATTGTGCTCAGATCAGGGAAAGTTGTAAATCTGTCAGGTTTTTGACCCTGACAGAAGAAATCAATAAATATTGACTTCTGACCTAGGACAGGCAGAGCACTGTCAAGTTATATTTTCACTTGGATCTTACTAAAAGTTAAGACCAAAGTTAATGAGATTTCAAAGTTGGTTTTACTTCTGAGATTCTTCCTTCATGCAAATCCACAACATTAACCTTTGCAGTTTACCTCTGTAGTTTTCACAAAAGCTGAAGTGTTGCTGACTATGTTTTGATGAGTGATCATAGCTCCTTTGGGGTTTCCTAAGGAAGAAGCACATCAGGATGCAACAGTGAAATTTTTAGTTCCTTTAAGTTACCAAGCAGCGGTAAAACTAATCCAATAGCATTTCAGTCACTCAGTCCTCCTTTTATACTAATACCTTTCTTTGTAGGTCAATTAAAGGCAGAGAAACTTGCTAACACACTTCAATCAGAGCTGGTAACAGTTAAGTAGTAAGTTTGTGTTGAAGTCCTCAAATTTTGTAAGGAGAGTAAATCCTTAAGAAATTGTCATGTTTCTTCAATAAGCTTCTCTCATTCAAAATGCGACACTTCTGTGAAGATGCAGCTGTGAAAACCAGACTAATTTCTGTTCTCACATCTGCTTTGAAAGTGCAGCTTGTCATTGTACTCGTCCCTTCTGCTCCCTGCCAGTGTTGGATATTAACTCACAAATGTCAAGTGTGTGACATCTAGACAGTCAGTTTTAGTCTTACAGCAAGGTTGCTTGGCTCTAAGGAACAAATTTTGCTAATACAGTACAAAAAAAAAAGACTACAGAAGAATTGAAAGTCTGATGCAGAGCCCTTATTATAATGGAAATACAGGTTCAGTATTTATTTCCAAGCCCAGAAATGTAATGCCTCCACCCCCCAACACTGCAACTCTGTATTGATCAATGGGAAAAATCAAAGGGAGCCTTACCATAAAACTTCCCCAGCTACTACTTGCCAAAAAGATGCAGCAGCAGGGGAGAGTCTTGAAAAAAAAGTAGGAGGGCTTCTGAATTAATTTTGCACATACAGGATAATAAATTCTGCATAATGTAATGAGGTGTACCTGTCGTTCCACTGGTGAAACAGATGACTGCTAGATCTTCTGGCTTTGGAGGCTATGAGAGTTAAGAAAGTATTAGTATGGTTAAGATAGCAAGGAAAAAGATTTTCCTGGACAAAACACTGAAATACTAGTGTTACTTTTGAGCTATGGGAGATTTGCTAGTTTGGTCTACAGAATGCTATCCAGCTTCATATCATCACTTGAACTAATTTCATACTTACTATAGGTTTTTGCCTGTGTGCTCTTCCCAGCTCCTACAGAAAAGAGAAAGGGGAGAGACATTTTAGAAATAAGCATGTAATTTTTTGCTTTAATTTTACCAGACAGACATTACTAAACACCATAATATTCCATTTACACTGTTTGTTAAGGCATTTTAACTTACAAGAGTAACAAAGGCTTTAAAGGACATTTTAAAGCTATATAGAATAACTACTATGTTCTACAAATACAAGTGATAACTAATCTAAAACTCAGTTTTTCCCCAGCTAGTAATCCAGAAGTCACTTAATAGAGAAGCTCAAGGTTAAGCAGTGTTATGACAAGCCACAGCAGGCAATCAGTCCTATACTTCATGCAGAAGACGCTTCATCTATTCAATGGTTGTCAGTGGCACAAGATTAATCTCAGTAAGCACCTCACGCCAACATCACTGCTTGTGAGAAGGAAGACTGAGTTTCCCCATGAAGGGTCATTCGTGGTTTGTACACCTTTCATACTGAAGAGTGGAGAGCACAAGATTCTCTTCACAGAATCACGCAGTTTTCAGAGTTGGAAGGGACCTCAAGAGATCATCTAGTCCAACTCTGCTAAAGCAGGATTGCCCAGAGCACATTACTCAGGACTGCATCCAGGCAGGTCTTGAAAATCTCCAGAGAAGGGGACTCCACCACCTCCCTGGGCAGCCTCTGCCAGTGCTCTGTCACCCTCACTGTAAAGAACTGTTTCCGTGTATTTGAATGGAACTTCCTATGTTCCAACTTGTGCCCATCTTCTCCAGAACCTCTTCTCCTTCCCTCTCCCTCCTTAGGATTATTCAGACCTGACCATTAATCAGGTCATAGTTCTTTAGACAGAAGGGAATGGATACCAAGAAGATCCTTTTATCATCAAGGTTATAGTGATGGAGAGGAAAATTTTGAAATTTCAATATCTATGAGCTTTTAAGTTTCAAAAGAAGCTTTACTATGATAGCTATTTAAGACTAGAAACAATACTAGCTTAAGGACTTCGGCAAATTAAAGTGGACCTTTGATTAAGTATAGCTTTGGAAGCAGCCTTTGAGGGCAGGCACATCAACTTCACCATTGCCTTTACCTTCCAAGTACACAATAGCACTATGCATTCCTTTACAAGCCCTAGACTTCCTTTAGTATGATGTACCAAAGAGGTTCAAGAAAAACAAAGGACTGTCCAGAAACACAGTTAACATTCCTATATCTGTAAGTCTGTTCTTTTGAAACAGTGCCATTATGCAAAAATTTGCCACTATGAAAATGCAGCTGTCCGCTCAAAACAAAAGCATCTGCATCTCAAGTACCATCAGAAACTCAATGTTTCCCTACAGCCTGTTTAGAGTAATATCTGGTATTTACTGACTATGGAGCTAAGATCTCCACACAGGTCTTTTGATATCCTAGAACAGAAGTCCGTGTCTTCCTACTGAAGGACTATTTTATTTGCAGCTACTCAGCTCTAAGTAACCACACCATACATACAGATATTAGGCATCAGAAACCAAGCTTATGGCACCTGGGAGATACACAGAGGAACTGGTCACATAAGCTATGAAGCACAGCTGAGCAATAAGCTCAAGCCAGAAATCCAGAAAGCAAGTACTTAAAGCTTGGAAGAGTCACTCTATTCTAATCTAAGCTCCTAAATAGTTCTTAGTTGCCTTTTGGGAGACACTAAAAGCCTCTACCTCTCAAAAAAAAAAAAAAAACCCAAAGGTGACAAAACTTATTCCTGCTCACTGAAACACTATATAGAAATGTTTAAATTTGCCGAACTTCTGAGATTTAGACAAGAGGCTCTTGAGGCACCTAGTACTGCACTAATCCAAACATCAAGTGTTGTTGTTAAGTAAAAACTACAAAGCACTACTGGAAGTCACTACTGAAGTGTCTAACTTAAAGATAACATTCCGCCCCTGGTTGTGTTTTTCTGTAGCTAGAAGATCCAATGGAAAGCATCTTCTGCCAAACACTGGAGTTCAACTCAAGGAAAGAAGCTGATTTTAGTGTACCAACTTGCAGTTGGGCCAATCTTTTCCCAAGTTTAATCCAACACTTTTGCCAGCGAGCTACAGCACTCTATGTCACTTACTCTGCATAATGCTTTTAGCCCCATTTGAACCTGGCAGTCTTGCTAAGGCTAGTTAGCTACCATGCAGTTAATCATCTTTTTTAAAAGACATGCTGGCATTTTTGAATCTTTACCAGAAGGTGGCCCTGTTAACATAGCAGTTAAGACTGCCGTGAAACAAGTTCAGTGAAATAGAGTATTTCACACCAGTTACCAACACCTGCACAAGACAAGCACACTTATTTGGAGATACTCAAATCCTAATGAGCCAAGCCTTCACCACAACTCCAACTGGAACCAGGCTAAACCTGGTTTCATAGTCTCAAGGTAAAGATGCACTTTGTCCAATTTGATCCTGGGACAGAGTTCTCCAAATAGTGAGTGAAGTTATGAAATAGACTTGCATAAGAGATCTACACAGACAAAATAACTACAAGCAAAACTAAGACTGGAACATTAAGGGGCTAAGAAAAATGGTTTCTACTTCCAAAACCTGGAAGCCTCATTTCCCTTCATTACCGTAAGCTTACCCTGGAACAGTTTACTGCCATTTCCCTCCTCCCCCAGAAAACATTTTGTAGATTCAGCGTAAAGGGGAAGATGCCATTTTTCACAAGACCACAACCTACACTTGACATAAGTATTTCTGAAGTATTAGTCACAGTATATAATTATCACGTTACCGCTTCACATGGGCAAGCCTTAACACTCAGATCTGATGTTCGGTCTGGACTATGTTACCAAGCTTTCATTCTGTCATCTTGGCATACACACTTTTACATTTTGAGCATTGTGAAATACTATTAGCAAGTTGTTTGCCTTCTGTTTTCCTTTTTTTTTTTTTTTTTTTTTTAATATTTTCTGTGTAAACTTCAATCCAAGAGATAGTTAAGTATTTCGAAACTAATCCACCACATTCTGCTCAGTCCTAAAATCTGTTCAACAGACACTGTCTTCTTCCTCCACAAGTAAATGGGAGGAAAGCAGTAAATTAAGTTAAGCGTGCTTACCTCTATTTCTCTCATGCTGAAGACCTCCACCCCACACTTTTTGCCACGTTCCACAAGATCCACACCAAAAGACTCCATGATAACAATGGTGTTGAGTATTGGAGCTTCCCCTTTTTCCACACTGGTTAGCAGAAGTTTGGCCTTGTCAGGTTTGTCACAGAAAACCAATGACAAGTCAGCTGATGAAAGAAAACAACATTATCAGTATGGCAAGTTGAGTTCAGGCTAGATCCATACACATTTCAGAACGTGGCAATGGAAAACTCTTTTGAGGAAGGCTTCAGTTCTGCCCTCAGTCAGCTCTGCCTTTATACATTCATTTGCCGAGCTACTGAAAGCATCCTACCTTTGTTCACAATGTATGTAATTGCTTCCGTTCCCAGTGTATCATAGAGTGGCACCACCACCATGGAGAACGCATAGCATCCCTGTTCAATGATAACCCACTGCACAAAAAGAAGAGATGCAAGTCACTATGTGCTTGCTTATCATAACAGATCTCCAAGAAAGGCTTGTATTTGGATTCTAACAAGAAAGCTAATAGGACAGAGATCATTTGGAGAAGTCTTTCTAAAAGTAGTAAGTGGCAGTTTGTATCATTTCTTTACTTTTAATACCTACTACATTTTTATCCATGGAAGGAGTAAAGAAAAAAAAAAAAAAAACAATCAGGAGCTACAGGAAAGAATCCAATCCAATAAAGTTCAACTCTGCGCCCAAGAGTAATTTTAAGTACTTCTGAAAAACAGTTAACATTAACTGTTTCCTTAGTTTACCTATTAACAGAAAGACTTAGAGTAAGAGTACAACTTTTTTCTTGGTTTTAGGTTATTGAGGTAGCCAAAGCCTTCACTATTCTATATTATCATGGTATATGCATCAGTGAAGGACTTGCTCATGTCTTGACACACATTAAACTTATATACACACACTATTCTTACCTCTACATTATCTGCATCTCATTTGATGGCCAGACATGCAACATAGTGTTAAACGAGAAGATCTTTGGAAAGCCAGACCCAGAAAGTTTTTCAGCATTTCTCAAGACTAACTATTCTTCTTTAAAGGAATCTAATCTGAAGACTTCTATAAAAAAATGCAATTACATCTCCACAAGCTGCAATAAGAAGGATTTGCCTGCTAACAAGTGCAGTACTCAATAAACATACTGGATACTGAAGCCTTATTGTATGTGATGCAAGCTGACAATGCTTTACAGCAAGCCTGATTTCATCCAAAGTACCTTCAAGGTAAAGTAATCATGCAGTTCCTTTTCCAGACAGTAGCTACTAGATATAGTTTGTAAACCAGTAGCTACACCAAAATACAAGGTAGCATGTGACTTCTGAAATGGGAGCCTCCGGACACATGAAGCCGCAAGTAGAACTGGAATGTTTCAGTTTTCCCATCAAAGAAGAATGACAAAAATTCTCAGACACCCTACCTTTAGTCAGTTCCAATTACAGGAACAAAACTTTAAAGGTTTTGCATCTTTAAAAGTTATCAGAACTTACAATTCAACAAGGATTGCACTAATAAGAGTGCTTGTTTTCCTTCCCCACCCCCAAACTTTGTCACAGTTTCCAGTGTTTTTGCAGGACACTATCCAGTTACCTCACCCCCATATGATGACAAGTTTAAACACCATTCAGCTGATTATTCCACATAGTATCTAACAGAGGTTACATTAACAAAGTTGCTAAATCTCAGTTTTACAGACCGTTTATTTATTATGAGCAAGTTTCCTAAAGTTCTCTACTGACTCAGACTTAAACACGGGGGATTTTTCTGAAACCATTTACGCAATAGGCAAGTTGTATACCTCTTGTCCAAAAAGACTTCTTATAAAACTAGTACAAGGCCAGGTAACTACACTTCCATGCAGACAATAGACATATTGATAAGTTTAAGTAGGAACACCTATAACCAGCCATGAAAGGACCCACTGAATACTTCTTCCTAGATAGCATCCACCTGTACATGTAACAAGGGGGCAGCTGTATTGCTGTTCAGCAGCCTGAAGTTTAGTAGTTATTTTAATAGGGTGGGGGGGCTACTACAGCAGAAGCTGCACACTGTGATAAAAGCTTCCTGTTGCAGCCTCCAACAACTCTTGCACACAATCATTCTCAATACAACAACAAGCATCTCTATTTTCTGGACTACCAAGACATTTTTCTTCCATTTTAACCTTCTAACGTTAAAGTCTTTAAATACAAATATCAAACCTTGACACTTCGGTTCTCTCTCAAAGCCCAAGCAAGAAACTAGTACTGAATACAGGCAGCAGTCTAAAAAGTTTAATTTGTTTTCCAATATGGCTCTGATCTTCTATTAAGAGACACTGTATATTTCACTGTCCTGTTTTCTCAATCCAAAACACAACTTCCTTGCTTGCAGAAGAGATCATCTGTTTTCCAGTTACTCAAAGAGAAAGTAATATTTTTATTTATAAATCCAAGCTTTGTTTATTTAGTGAACATTTAAGCACATAACATGCAAGGATTCTCACCCTTAGGGGACTTCCCCAGCAGTTGTTCCCTGAACTGACAAATGTGAATCATTTCACTCAAAAAAAAAAAAAAAAATACTTCACATAATCTCCTGTCTGGATTAGTGATTATATTGGGGATGTCACAACACCCATCCAGTAGTTGTCAGCAGGGAAAATCCCAGATTTAAAATTGCTGGTTTAAACAAGTCTTTCCAGCTCATTCCTGACCCAACTCAAAGCCTGCTGGAGCAATGCAACTCAAGAACATTTTGTCTCTGTGATCCAAGAGCAGACCACGATACCATGCTCTCCTTCAGAAAACCCACTGACCCAGCAGTCAAAGACTTTGCATCCAAAGGTCTATAGAGGAACAGTTCAAACTGGTGTAACATTAACACCTGGCTCCCTTTTTTACTTCCAGTTCATAATGTTAGAAGCACAGGAGACTGAACTGAAGGGTCTGTAACACAGTGTCATTTAACAGCTCCCTCGTTGGAGACATCCCAGCCTTTTTTACTACAGAAATAAACCCGTAGCTGTTAGAACCAGAATTCCAGCAGGAAAATCCAAGCAGCAAGCTACTGCAGATTTTAGAGTCTGGAAAAAAGTGTTTTTCTTCATCTGTACAAAGCTAGAGTTAGCTTTCTTTTTATGGTGTAGATTGGGAGAGGAAGAAGGGGGTCAAGGTCACTTGTCACACAGCTTGCATTTTAATGACAGCAAGGAAGGCTCAGTAACAAACTGAAATCAGAAGAGATCCAACAGCAAGCGGTTGTCCAGCACAACCAAGACACTAATACAATTTCTAACCCTGTCAACACTGTAGGTGGCTCTAGATAATGGCATCCAGCTGGGAGTGTTTAATCAAGAGGGACAGCATATTCTTGACAAAACTTAAGAACCAGTCTCCTGTCTTTTATGTGTTTGGATTGAACTAGCTTAATGCAGCAAGTACCAGCTCAAGCTACTAAGCAAACAAACATAGGTTAGAGAAATTCAGTCCTATTAAATAGATTTAATAAACAAGTCTAGAGAATAAGTATTTACTGAATATTTCATAATATTTTTAGAAACAGCAATCTAGAACCACTTCTGGGTTAAAATGGATAGACAGTAGCTAAGCAATCTAAATATCCCTACAGTTGTCTCAGGTTCATAACATCATTTTGCTTTGTCAGGTGATCTTTAATTATGTCACTTTCTTGAGTCTTTCTGCACCTTTATAAAACTGCAATTAGTTTTCAATTTTTTGTCTTCATCAGCAGTTCTCCCTCCAAGAATCTTCATGCCCAGGGCCTCTGGCAGAGGTAGAGCTATCACCTTGAAGCATCTTCTATTTGTCCAAATATTGAATTCAGTAAGTGCTTCTTCAGATTTTGAAGGGTTTAAACACCATTTTATGACTTCCAACCACTTTCAGTTACCTTGTACTCCAATGCCACTTTTTAAGAGAAAGCAAGTGGTGATTACATTCACTAAGTACTGCATTAGCTTCCCATTAAAAAGCCCTCCTCTATAAACTGGAAAGAGCAGAAGAGAATGAGTTAAGTTCTTCTGCATTCAGCTCTAGGAGCAAAAAAAACCCAACCCCAAACAATATAAGACACTAGCAGTTGTATCAATTATCAGTTTTGCTTCTAGCTAAAGATGCCATGCCTATGGCTTGCGGGTCTAAATGTCAGCCTTTAACCCCTTCCCCCAATGTCAACTCAACTCTTCGGGAAGCTCAGTATGCTGCCAAAAACCAACTGATGCAAGAGTGGGCAACTTCAGTAACAGCTAGACCACCAATACACACACTGTCAATTAAATTACCTCAGGTCTGTTTTGTGAAAAGATTCCTATATATTGAACATGAGATGGTTTGAAGCCTCGGTGGAGTAGTGCAGAGCCCACACACTCAGCTCTGTCTGAAACCTGGAGGGGGAAAAAAAGACAGAAGACAAAAATTGAGAGCAAGCTTATCAGTATACACCCCTCAACATTATTTTACCTTAAGTCTTACAAAAAGAAGGCCAATAACTGGTATGAACTAGCAGAAGTTTTCTAGGCTATTTTGGATGTCCTCTGTGACTTTGATAACCTAAACACTGCAGTACCATTACGCTGCACTCACTGACTGTAGATGCTACACTTGCGCTCAACATAGTGCAGAAGAGAATTCATTTGGACTTTGAAGTGGAAAGTGTAAGTTTAAATGTTAAGCTCACATACACAGGAAAGGCCGTTTGGTTGTATCTGTATTAAACCCCAAAAGTGACCCTGGAATGATTCAGCACTGTATTTCTGCTCAAATCACAAGCACTACATATGCCATCATTCTGCTTCGTTCAGTGCCTATGGGAATAGCATTTCTCCCTTCAAAAAGGAGGAGAATACAGAGGCAAAACCCAGCTAGTTCTATAAACAAAGCTTGGGAAAGCTATTTTCTAAATTCTTTCCATATAGCACATGACCTGAATCCATTTTAGTCACATGACAAACAGAAAAGCTTTATTAAAGAGAGGTTACACCTAACAAGTGCCCAGTAAAGTCACCTTGGAAAAAGTGGTCTGCTACATACAAAAGGTGTTTAATGACCTTAACAGTATGCAGTAGGCAAGCTTTATGCACATTTGAAGACAATAACTGATTAAATCAGGAACCACCTAAAAGTGTACAGCTGTTAACAATTTGCATAAAGATATTTTTAGCAATCATGAAGGAGCATGCTACTAGTTCAAAGCGTATCTGTTAACCTATACAACCATCATGCAGCACTATGGAGACAAGTTGTCCAGAAGCACAAGTAACATCTGTAAATAGAACTTTTCCTAGTGTAAAGTGAGCCTCTCAGAAGCAAGCAGCTAAAGTCATAGCAGTCTGAGTCCCTGAATACTATTTCAAAGCAGCAGCCCTTCAGAGACACTGTCCAAGTTCTAAACAATACAGCAATGAGATGCTAAAAGCCACCAAGGTAACCCAAAACAAAAAAACAGAAATAAAACCGTTAAACCAAGTGCAGGAGAGATTCTTCCTTTCTCCCCCTTGCACATATTTGAGGCCGTTCCTTTGAGATACTCTAACAGGAACTAGAACCTTTCTGCAATATGCTGCTACTACTTTAAAACATCTATAAATAATTAAGATTTGTTATATCACATTACTGGATATTGTATCAACGGTCTCAGCAAGCAAAAGCAGGTCTAGTACCAAGTTAGAGAGATTACTTACCTCTTTATAGGAGATCCACTCATATGGCTGGTTTGGTTTTCTAACACCTAGACATGGACCATTATCTAAAAATAATAATCAAGAATTACTCAAAATTTAACTCCGACTCCTCTGCCCTGACACCACACTATCTATGCTCTCAGTGTTAAGCCTCTAGATTCACTGCAGTTGCAAACACCTTCAGAAGACAAACCTCTTTTTTGGGAGGTGGGGCAGGGAGAAGCTGGGGAAGGACACAGAGGCAACAAGGTTAGTTTAGGCTAAGGAACACAGCGCTGACTTGATTCACAGAACTCCGCTTCACAAGAGGTCAGTTAAACTTGCCTTCAAGAAAGTTCACATC
Organism: Vanellus vanellus; assembly: GCF_965231255.1. Taxonomy (NCBI): domain Eukaryota; kingdom Metazoa; phylum Chordata; class Aves; order Charadriiformes; family Charadriidae; genus Vanellus; species Vanellus vanellus. Next base: position 79,451,153 of record NC_138909.1, on the reverse strand, counting down.
CAATACATTTATCATATTGCTAGGTAGATATACTCTATCCCCAATTGCATTTCAGAAGAGCCCAGGCCTTTAGTTCTCAATATATTGTTAAAAAAAATAACTTTAAACTTACTTGATACTTGCACACCCCTTTGGAAGATATCATAAGCTGTTCTCACATCATCATAGTAGTAAGTCAATGGTTCATCACTATTAAGAAGAGAGGACCTTCGAGCGTGCTCACCACCCTAAGAAAGCCAATTAGAAAGGTTAGACAGACTTGGCAATTATGAGTGAACAGGAATTTCCTGAAGGAATAAAAACACCTCATCCACTAAGTTTTGTTCTGAGCCTTGGCACATCTGCTTCAGAGAACTTCAGTTCTGTTTACCACCAGGGGAGAGACCTGCAAGGTTTCCCAGGACATTGTTTAAAGAGTCAGACTGCTCCCTGAATTACTAAAGACCTGCCAGGCAAAATCTTATTCTTCAGTTACCTATGATAACACAGAACAAATGAGAACCACAAAATGCCCTTTGACATTCCTAACTAGACACAGGGTTTTTCTTAATCATAGAATGGTTTAGGTTGGAAAGAACATTCAAGATCATCAAGTTCCAATCCCCCTGCTACAGGCAGGGACACCTCTCACTAGACCAGGTTGCCCAAGGTCACCTCCAGCCCGGCCTTGAACACATCCAGGGATGGGGCCTCAACAACCTCTCTGGGCAACCTGGGCCAGTGCCGCACCACCCTCACAGTGAAAAACTTCTTCCTAATGTTCAATCTGAACCTGCCCTCTTCCAGTTTAAAGCCATTCCCCCTTGTCCTATCACTACATGCCTGAGTAAAAAGTCCTTCCCCAGCTCTCCTGTAGGACCCCTTTAGGTACTGGAAGGCCACAATAAGATCTCCCCGGAGCCTTCTCTTCTCCAGGCTGAACAGCCCCAACTCTCTCAGCCTCTCCTCAGATGAGAGGTGCTCCAGCCCTCGGATCATCCTTGTGGCTCTCCTCTGGACATGCTCCAGCAGGTCCATGTCCTTCTTATGTTGGGGACTCCAGAGCTGGATGCAGTACTCCAGGTGGGGTCTCACAAGAGTGGCCTAGATAGAGGGGCAGAATCACCTCCTTTGACCTGCTGGCCACACTTCTGCTGATGCAGCCCAGGATATGGTTGGCCTTCTGGGCTGCTATTGCACACTGCTGGCTCATGTTGAGCTTCTTGTCAATCGGCACCCCCAGGTCCTTCTCCTCAGGGCTGTTCTCCAGCCATTCCCCGCCCAGCCTGTATTTGTGCTTGGGATTTGCCCAACCCAGATGTAAGACCCTGCACTTGGCCTTGTTGAACTGCATAAGGTTGGCTTGGGCCCACCTCTCCAGCCTGTCCAGGCCCCTCTGGATGGCATCCCTCCCCTCCCGTGTGTCTACCTTGCCAAAGAGCTTGGTATCATCAGGAAACTTGCTGAGGGTGCACTCGACCCCACTGTCCATGTCACCGACAAAGATGTTGAACAGTACAGGCCCCAGTACTGACCCCTGAGGAACACCACTCATCACTGCTCTCCACTTGGACATCGAGCCGTTGACCGCAACTCTTTGAGTGCGACTGTACAGCCAGTTCTTTATCCACCGGGTGGTCTATTTGTTGAATCCATGTCTCTTCAATTTAGTGACCAGGATATGGTGTGGGACAGTGTCAAACGCTTTGCACAAATCCAAGTAGATGACATCAGTTGGTCTTCCCTTGTCCACTGCCACTGTAACCCCTTCGTAGAAGGCCACCAAATTTGTCAGGCATGACTTGATTGGTGACAGCCAGCATGGCTTCACCAAGGGCACCTCCTTGTTTTCTACAAGCCTCAGCAGAGTTTCCAGCAGGACATTAAGAAATATTTTACTCTATTATTGCAGCATATAGCACAATTAATGCCATCAAGCTTCCTAAATCACTCCAGCCTCAGAGCTCTCTAGATACAGTATCAATGCCGAGATCCTAATCTACTTTTCTAATTAAGATTACAAAACATAATCACATTTCAAACTGTGGTTTCAAAACCTAAATGATTTTAAGTGTGGTCAACAACACCCTAAAACAAATGTTCTCATAAGTAAAATACTCTGTACCAGATAGAAATTTAGTCCTTTAATCCTATTTAGAGTTCCACCTTACAAAAAAGGTTTCCTCCTGATCTAATTAGAAGCAGTCAAGACAATACTGCCTTGAGGATTAAAATCACTGTTTTTCAGCAGGTGCACATTTACATAGGCTACTATTGGAAGTCAATACACAAGTTTAATAGTTCATAGTTTTAACATCGTCATTTTTAGAGTGACTAAATCTCATTTAATATCAATCAAATTTCACAAATTGTCATTATACAAGTGTTACTGGGCCAAATTTATTAGTCCTTCTGTGACAGACACCTACAAGCAACAACTTCACAGGAAAAGCCCAGGTGGTTAAACAGAGGGTCTTGGGTAAACATTGCATAAGATTCTGTCTTTATCAGTGGTTGTAGTGAACTCCTGGCTCTTTCAAAAGTCAAGTCCTGGACTAACTAAATCTGTGCTTGAATTGTGCCATCATCCACAATGTCAAAAACCTATTCATATGCAATCACAGGCCCTTCCTGGCCATTGGTTTATTTTCCTGTTTTCAAAGTACCCTGGAAGACCAGAGAGCATCTGTTCATGTACAAGCTAGATAAACACAGGTTCATCTGCAGAAGATGTCATATTGCCTGTGTCCACAGAAAGGAGTTAGCACATTAAAGGCACAGAGAGAAAAAAAAATGTTTTAACACTGAAACAAGTCTAACTTGTTTTAGCAAAACGCTATGCATAATGCAGTGCTTGCCACTCCTTTGACAGTAAGCAGAAGTGTACACCGTGAACATGACCCAGAACAAGTTAATGACTGGCTTACCTCTAAAACTTTGTAACATTAGAAATTCAAGAGCATACTTGCATTCAGACCAACATCTACTCTACAGGAAATTAACAGATCGCTAGTACATGTCTCTGCCTGGAAAGAAAAGCAAGACTACTTGCTTTATTGCACTAGTTTCACAGATCTTGGATAACCAAGGTCAGCTTCTAGATTTTCAGTTTTACCACCTCTAGAGCTAACCTGAGGAAGATCACACAATGTAGTTTTAACCACAGTAATAGGTAATGTCAAGAAGTGCAATGTATCAGTACCATGTTTGATGTGCTACAACTCCTATGTCAGGTAAAATATATCCTAAGCCATTCCTGGGCAACAGTCAAAAAAAATACTTGTTTTCTCATCTGAGCTGCTACTGTTTTGTTTACATGCCCTATTACTCAGGGCCACAAAAGCAGTTTTTGCAGGGCCTGAGAGACTTACCAAATTTGAGGATGAGACTTATCAGACAGACAGCATGCTGCCTAGTTACAAGACTGACTGCACTGTCCTTCTGAAAAAACAAACTCTGTAACATACTACTATTGAAAAGACCCCATCACTTCTCATGAGCTTTCAGTAAAGGGAAACATAACCAACTTATGGTTCCGCTTACTTTATTCTCACCACCACCACCGCAAAGTAAAGCGAAATTAACTGAATTTAACAGCCCTAGAGTAAGAGTTTTGCTAAAAAATACACAGCTCCTTGCATGAAGGCTTTCAGTTCAATGTTATTCTTCAGAGATGCAGTGAAATACACCTGGATATGCTGAAGATCATTTAGACCTCACTTACATTACAGTTTGAACTCATCTACTAGGCAACATTATGGTATTGGTCTCCATTTTTGCTTAAGAGTAGCAAGAATTACTATTTTAAGAGACTGTCCAAAGGGTCCCTATCCAGGACATTTGTGCAATATCAGTGAAAGTTCTGTTCACAGAAAGCTTTTCTAAAAGTCACTAGTCATTACAACCACCAAACATCTGAACCTCAGGACCGGAATGTTTGGCTTATTTCACACAAGTTATTTGAATGGGATATAACAGATCTATCCAGTACAAAAGGTAAGCACTCAAAAGGGTTGTCAATTTTACCAAAGTGTTCTTAAAAAGCCAGGCAGTAAAATCTTATTAATGTGAGAACAGCCTCTGGTCACTCATGTAAAGCAGCCCTTGCAGGAGCTCAGGGAGTTGCAGGGAATTGACCCATTACACAGCAAGTGCTAGACATTAAGAAAAGCCTTGGCATTGGTTCAGAATAGCAGCAGCTGAAAGAAACAGATTTATTCTACAACAGAGGCACATATTACTCTATCAATGCCTATTTGGGTCACACAACAAAATAGCCGCTTTTGTTCAAGCCATGGGTTTGCTTCTTGTTGACACAGGCTGCTTAGGATTAGCAGCAATGTCAAAACACACCATTGGCTCCACCATGCCTCAGAGGCAAGAAACCCAATCTCCATTTTCCTGAGAGGGAAAGTACACCAACAAGTGGTGCTTAGGTCACTAACGTGTATTCTGAGCACCAAGAAGTATAAACTACAATTTTCAAACCAGCCATATAATTTCAAGCATGCTAATGCCTAAGTAAGCACACAACAGCTAAAACTGATCACTTAATTGGGAGACAAGCACATGTCTAATCAAGCAGTTCTTGAGAGACATGGCAAGCTAGAGTTCTGGTAACGTATCAGGAGATTGCAAGAAGGTTAAAATTTTTTCATGCGTTGAATACCTCTCCTCCGTATTTGAATGTCTTTTCTTAAGGGAAGAAAAATGCCAGAGTCACAGATCTGAACTCTTACTACTCAAAAATACTGACACCCTATTGTTTATTTATATGCTATCCTTCTACATGCTTTAGCAGAACTTGAGCCAAATAGAAGTATTTGGGTTTTTAAAGGAAGATTTCATATATTTGACAGCCATACACCTGCATGCAAATCAATAGCCAAAGTTGCTCAGCTATCAATCACCAATGGAAAGAGGAATCTACAAGCACAGAGATCCAGATGTGCCTACAATTACAGACATTAAGGGTGCACAAGCTTTGCAAAACACAGGACTAATGCCCTACTTCTACCATTACTGTAGCACTGAAGTTCTTAACAATATAGTGCGTGGCTGAGTATGGCACAAGTCTCAGCAAAGCAGTCTCACACTAGTCAGACTTTATTTAGAATTACTCTTCGTTAACCTTGTTTCCCCTCAGTCAAGGGATTCAAGTGGATCCTGAAAGATTTTCAACTATAGCTGAGGAGTTCCCCTGAAGAGAGACCAGGTTGGGAGCTTTGAAGACAAGGGGTTTCTTTCAGTGAAATGTAACTGCAATATGCATACTTTAAAGATCATACTCCACATCTTTTAATTGTGGCATCTACTCTAGGAGCTGATACTTCAAGTAATTCTTTGTACCAATATTCAACTAAGCATGCAATCTTTATGCTCACTCAGCGATGGTTAAAATGGGTCACTGGGTGCTGGCCTACCAAATCAAAGCTTTCCAGAAATGGGAAGTGACCTGGAACAGCAGTAAATAGGATCTTTCTGCTTCCATATAAAGTTATGAAGATTTATTATCACAACATATAGAAACTGTACTCCAGTCACTGACTTCATTTAACTTTGTTAGAGGCCAAGGAAATAAGTCACAAGTAAGAATTAAGCAGAAGCTTATTTACAGTTAAATATTATCATCATTAATGAACAGGTAGATTAGATATTAAAACAGAAGACAAGAGGAATTGTTTTCTGCCATGTCTTTTTTTTGGAACACATTTCTTACTTCTTAATATTGTATTGCTTAGCCAGAAAAAAAAAAATCTTAAGACATAATTTAAGAGTGGTATTTGATAGTTTTCTTCTGTGAAAGTGACAATGTATCTTAACACATGCATAAGAGAATGGGATAAGTGAAGTGAAATTCTACATGTAGTGAGGAACTGAATGCCAAGCACTGTATTACACTCTTGTTACTGCTATAAAAGTACAAATTCTGACACTTGAAAATTGCTTCAAAACGTTCTCATTTGGTTACACTTTGATACAGTTTACAACACTACATTATGGGCTATATCACCTGAACAGTCAAAACTGGCTAGATCTTACTCATTTCAATGTGGTCTCAAAGTTGGACCTCTTATCACCAATACCTGCTAACACACTCAGCTGCTTTGTCATTTAACTTTAACTACTGTTCAATCTTCCCATTAAAATGTATTTTCTGAAGAGGCAATGAAAAGTAATGCTGTTACACCTATCTTGCTCTGATCAGACAGCTGATGTTAATTAGTACAATATGGATCAATGATGCATTAAGCACTTTAGTGAAGTCTCATACTACCAAACAATGATTTAAATAACAGAACCCAGCAGTGATGAGCAGTTTCACTTGAAGAGGTAAAGGCAGCGAACTAAGACTGCTGTCAAGAGTCTCAAGCAAATAAGCATTTGTCACTGGTTTTATGGTCAGTAAAGAAACACTGTTGTACCATCTTCCAATGGAAAGCCCCCCACACCTGCTGAAGTCTATACTAACTAGTGGGGCCCTCCACAGCTGGAAAGGTTTCGCTGCTAGTTTATTCCAGCCACCAAACTGTGCTCCTCTCCAAGACTATTCCATCCACTGTCTAAGCAGCTGCTGTCAGGATTGGGCAAGCTCACCAAGAGAGGCAAGATTTAACATCTGGATCCTTACTCTACACATATTCCATGAAGAGATATTTTTAGCAGTTATCACATTGCCAGAGCATATTTTGTTTCCCCTTTGTGTACTTCTGATAGCAGACCATTACTTGCTATAGTAACAAGTGTCAGTAAGCTTACTGTATACCATACTGGGAAGAAGATTAGGAAACAAACGGTACTAACTAAATTTTTTTGAATGGAGGGGTCAGCTAATGCTTCATTCTTCAATTTCAGTATCATGACATTTCAAAGAAAATGCCCAATTTGAGGCTATGACTGGAGTTTGCTTTGCTAAACTTCATGAAAGTCTACCTACTGTAAATTTCAAGCTACTCTGCCATGTTTGTTTACATCAGTTTGTAGTCACATCTACTCTTAAGCACATCATGTTAGTTGCATTTGATACAGGACAACCACATGCAGTCCAAACGTGCTACAAAGGCAGACTTCGGTTGCAAGTATATATTAAAAAAATATCTATAGTGGTAGTTTCTGGCTATGAAGCGTAATGCAAGAAACTGTCAACCTTACAGTTCTACATTTTATAAGTATCTCCCTTGAAGATCACAACTTTTCAAAGCTGTCTCTTTCCTTCAAAACGAGGAAATACCTTGTCTACCCTGAAGAAATACACAGGCACTCCCAAAAGAATGAAACAAGTGGTAAAATCTGACTCTGTAGTGAGCAAGGGAATTGATATGACCGCTGCTCAGGAAACCTCAGCCATGTAATCAGTTGTCTATATTTGCTTCTAAGCAATAGTTCCTCCCAGTCAGGCTTTCCATATTTGACTTCACTATTAAAAAAAATTACCACCTAACAGCCAGCAACTCCACCTGCCTCTAAAAAGCATGAAGACAAAAGCTAAGCTAGCATGTCCAGAGTTTAGCAGGTGGTTGCTTTAATTTCAGCTTACTCTATGGCTGGGATCTCTTGGCAGGAGTAATGCATCTGCCCACAGATCATTCGAGGACAGTTAGTACCCTCTTCATGCTTGTAACCCAATATAAAGTCTCGTCTGTCAGCTATTATAAACTAAATATTATAAGAGAAAATTATTAGCCTAATCAGTGTACACCAGCATACATACTCTGACCCTAAGATCCAATTTAATAGGCCATCTCCTAAACATGTAGCCAGGAATTGAAAACTGCACTGCGTAAATTCTAACATTCACAAGTCTTCTCCCATCAGTCAGATCAGAAGGTCATTTTTTTTTTTTTCAGCACAAAGCCTTCTTCTCCTGTGCTAGTTACTACCACTATGATCTCAACCCTCAAACTCATTTTCAAATACAAAAAGCTAGAAAAAGTGAGTTCAAGCCATATTTCAGAAAAAACAAACATGCCCTGAAATGTGTTCCCCCACACTGCAAGTTTAGGAACACTTATGTAGATCAGTGTTTGGTCTCTCTCAAAGGACAGCATCCATCAAGTGACACTTACCTCTACTTCCACAGACTGCATTGCTAAATCACATGGTGGTTTTAGTGCTTTCGGTCTTGTTGCATACCAGTAGGTTGTGAGAGCTGCAAAAGCACCGAAGCCCATCAGTGTATTTGTCGGAAGGGTGCGCACATACTGTCTGACATCCCCAAGTTCTGGCATTCGCAGGTATCTAAACAACTCATGTGCTTGCATTTCAGTTCAGTGCGGTCGTCCTGATGCTGGAATCTGTTGATATAAAAGAAAGTTATGCACAAGGATTTGAAATCCCCTTTCGTTTCACTGTTGTTATAGGAGAGAGATGTATGCTTTGTCCTGCTAGCTTCCCACTATCAAAATAATTTGATCCACCACCAGGCAGACAATACCTTTAGACTTCTGTGCTGCAATTAAGTAAGCAAGCAGTTACTGGTTCATCCTCTAGAAAAACAGGTGGGGCTGACAGGAGGAAATTTCTGCAAGGTTTTAATATCACTTCCAACAGACCATGCATTTTAACAAGTCTTTTCCTTTTTCCCCCGCACCCTCCTCCCAAGGACAGCATTTCCCAAATACTCAATATTTACTTGTAGAGTAGCTGTACTGTAAGACTATCCAAACAGTAAGTGTCAAACAGGGAAGTCAAGGAGAGGGAGGGCAGAAGTATAAGATGTTAACTTGCCTGCAATAACCTAACAGAGAGCATCCTAATCCTATAGTATCATAGCAGGAGCAGGATTTTTCCCATCTCTTAAGTCCACCAAGTAAATTCACTCTCTCTTTTCTACTCTCCCTTCAATTGTGCACAGAAAGCTCACTACAGCAAGCTGCCTTCACAGCTGATATCCTCCCATAGCTCCTCTATGCTAGCAAGTTTCCTATTTCTCCCAGCACCATGCCAGCAATTTATGTCTGGTCACGAGGCAGATTAAAGCAGCATCTAAGGAGGCCCAGGGCAGCAGCACACAGCAATATAATCAAGTACAGGAAGCACATTTGATTTGTCACGTTCACACAGAAGGAAGAGCTGAAAGAGGCTGTTCCCCCACATGGATATTCCACAGCAAGAACCAGCCATGGAAAAAAAGGGATTGAAGTCAGCTCAGCTGGTGCTCTCCTCTACAGCCAAGGTCTCCTGGGACGTTAGTCACATGCCAAACCCACCAGCTCCTGCCCAGTAGGTGAGAGGTAAGGAGCAGGCAGCCATCCTGCCCGAGGCCAATGGCAACCCACACCCAGTCACCCCACTGCCTGCTGAAGGGCTCCTGCCTGCCTGGCTGGCAGCAGCCCTCACCACCGCCTGTCACCCGTTCAGACTCCTGCCACTCAGGGACAGCTGGCAATGGCCACTGTCGGGCTGGGGGGAAGCAATGCTTTCCTGCTTGCTTGAAGAGCCGAGATGTATTTACTCAGATAATTTAGGTCCAGCCATTTCCTATGGACAATAGAACTAAAACAAAGGACCCAGAGAATGTCAAAATGTGTGTTTGACTAACTAGAACATACTGTGTAACAATACACTGCTGCAGGACAGCAGCGTAGGAGACACTGAAATCCAAACAGGCAGAATTATATGCTTATTAGTTTTAAAACCAACCATACCAGGCTAAGAGTCAATATTTCTCCAGGAAAATCTCTAGTTTACAGTCTGCCCTTGGAATCTTTGCTGCTGCAATCAATTATTCAACTAGGCACCAGAGGAGTTGCCCAGTTCACAAAGTGTCTAACTGGTATTTGGATAATGATTTGCTAGAAACAGCAAAAAAAAGCCATGAAAATAGCTCAAAGGGTCCATGGTTTCACAACATTAGCAGGAGGACAGACTGAAGTAAGGTCAGTCTGGGGGGCAGCATCAGGATGGAATCAAGTTCCATCTCTGGAAGGGTCCCAGACCCATGGAGTGCTCCCCAGCCTGCAGGCACTGTCTGTCCTCCCTTCTTTTTATTGCTTTTGTGGCATAGCCACAGGGCACAGGACTCCAGGCCACTACAGAAATGCCTTTTTGTTATCCACACTGTGACACACAGCAGACTATACTCAAAATCCACAACACATCAAGCTGTAGCAATGTAAGGAAGAGAAGAACCGAATATATTAACAAGGAGTCTCTCCAGCTTCCCTTGGCATTAAAATAAATAATAAAAAAATCAATTATTGACTTAATATAGTTAGGATTACCATGCTGTTGCTTTTTATGCATCAAAGCATGTTCATTAGCATTAAAGGCATCAAAACTACCTCTTAAGTTTTAATATACACAGATGAACAGCAAGAATAAAAAGTCATTCCAACAAGGAAATCTTGGCTTACAAGTCAATTTTAGGTATATTATAGACACCATGTTATGAAACTAGAAAAAGGGGGCTATAATGTATGTAAGGGCTAAGAGCAATCTCAGCTCTTTCCTCTTCAAGCCCTACAATAAGTACCTTTGACTTTTAAAACAACAGATACTTGCTTTCCTCTCTGCATTAGTCATGATGTGTCCTGCACACACACTGTATGATTTAGGAATGCAGTGTAATTAGAGAGTTACTCTTTCAAAAGGCAGTGGTGCCATTACAGCTAACAAGAACTGAAGTAAACACGATCATTTCATTCTCAAGTCCCATTGCAGTCAAGGAGCTGCTATGATTTCAGCCTAGGTAAAGGGGGGGGGGGAAACATGCACACCACTACTTTTCATTTCCTTGACCTGTTGTTTGTAGAGAAGCTTGGACCATAAAACCTTTCTTGAACAGTTATACTGCAAGTTATCACTTATGTAATGATACATTTTATTGCTTAGGTTTATACTGAGGGATGACTTTTTTTTTTTTATTACACCTTCTGCCTCATCAGCACAAAAAAAAACAAGGCCAGGAAAGAGTTTTCCACAAGACTAAGCAATTCCTAGCTTTAACACTATTTGCTAAGTCATATCAACTCTTGTTTTCTGTATTTAAGACAAAGCCAGATGCAACAGGGAGAATAAATTCACATTCTTAACACGTGCATCCAAATATGCCCCATCAAGAAAGGGGGATTCAATGCCTCCCAGCCTTCTTTGATCCATCTCAGTATTCACTTGGCTCATGCTCCAATCACATCAGACATCCAGGGTCTTTACTGTGACCCAGGAGAGCAGTTTAGACCCTTTAGATTGAGATACAAAGATCCTCTCAGTGAAGCTAGGATTTGGCTTTTGGTCCTTTTCCCTCAAGGAAGGGCCCAGCTAAGACTGCTCGCTCAAGACAAGCAAAAAAGCCACAGTCTCTTCACAAACTCAGGTCCTGCAATTGCTTCTCATCCAGACATGTTCTGGACTACAAGGAACAGACTCAAACTCAGCCCCAGCATAAGACAGGACATAGCAAATGACTGGAAGTCACAGCTAGAGACCCAAAGGAAGACCCTGGATAGGAGAAGTACCAGTCTGTAAGACTCAGGTTGCTACATGTAGAAAAAACAACTTGGAGCAGAATGGATTTGAGGTCAAAAGCACTTTTTCCTCAATGCAACCAATACACCTCGGTTCATTTGCAAGTTTGGAAACAATGACAGATATGGGAAAGTGGTTTTAATGACAGGGCAAAACTGCTTCAGCGATAACTACCTATCCTGGCCACCTCCACAGAAACAGCAATTCCCAAAATCCAGCTCATGAAAGCATCCCTCTGAACTCATGGTATCAATTCAGTTAAGGAGTTCTGTACGGCTCAGACAAAGCCAGCTCTCTCTGCCTGCATGCACCCCACAGCACCCAAGACTCATTCTTTACAGCAGAGCCAGTATCTCAAGGCAACGACCCAAGTTGGCAGGACTCCGCCGTTCTTTGCTGCTCCTACTCTCAGCGTACAATGGGCTATTTACAGCGGGCAGCAGCCTGCCTATTGTCTATCCATAGCCAGACATCGTTCGAGTGCAACGGAAGAGAACAGGAGAGCAGCCGTCAGCTTCTGTATGGCAAAGAAAACAACCCCAAGAACCAATGGCCTCTCTTCCTCTGTATCCTAATATTTAGATGAACAGCATACTAGCACTGCAGTGGCCTGCCATAAAGGCAAGTCCATTACATGGTGTAAAAGAAGGGGCTGTGTTATTTCTACAGCCTCTTGTAGGCTGGAGAAAGCTACAAGCCAAGTTGCCCATCTCTTATTGTGAAGAACATGGCACTATGATACACTGGAACAGGGGATCAGCCACCCATATACCTTTGAGTTATCCTGCCAGCTACTTGCCATTGCGGTTTGTTGTTTTCTTACTGTTACAGGTTACACTGCACAGCCCCCATGGATCTCTGTTTCATTTAAGTCTTTCTCCACACATCTCTCGAAAGAGCAAGTGTGGAATCACATTCACACTCTTCATTGAGTATAAAAAAAAAGAGTGCAACAAATAGCTTTGGCTATTAACAAGATAAATCCTTTTGTCTGAATAAAATACATAATCCTAATCTCAGATTGCATTTACAATCATCTTAAATTTGAGTCAGTCCAACCTGTCCCAGATACATGCTCCCACAACCTTCTTCGTGCTGGCCTGGCACCCATCTGGTTGTGCAGTCACACGAGGGAGGTGATCTGGCAAACACCATTTTCCTGGGTTAGTTCTGATGCTAGTTCTCAGCTAGATCAACTCTTGTCTGGATGACCAGATAGCCATTAGCACCCAGAAGGAAAAAAGACCACACAGCTGGGGAAAGGGATGGACTGTTGCAATACTACACCTTAAGCATGCAACTCCAAATGCTGTATGCGAGTCCTCACAGATTTTCTCCCCCAGCCCTGCAGCCAAGGCAGTAACTTGCCTGCCACCTGTGAGAGCCAAACTGTAACCAGCAAGGAACCACAACTACCTTAAGACACAGCAAAGGAAGCACAGGTAGAATGAGAATCTACCTATGAAGGAGAATCCTCAGTTTAAGCCTTGTATAATGTGAATACAACGGCAAGACGACTCCTGTGGTGCAGCCTGTCATGTTACCTATGACGTGAGTCTCTCCTTAGCCACAAAGGACTTTCCCAAACAAACCAAGTACTGTTGAACTGTCTGATCCACTACTCTGCTGCCACCGCCCTCCTCCTCCTCCAGTTCCACCCTCACCCCGCCCCCCAATTAAAAAAAAAAAAATCTCCTCTTACCCAGAATAACCTAGATCACCTAGCCAGGCTTCAGAGCTATAAACCCTCCTTTTAAAGCAGTAACTGACAGATTCACTTTCCTGGGACAGTAAAGAGGGAGGAACTAAAAAGCTGTTAGTGAGGAACCCATCCCATGTACAGACAGGAACCAGCAGGTCCTTAATATTTCCCCCACACACCTCCAAAGCCCCCTTCAGCCCTGCAGTCTGACTCTGAGCAACCACAGGGCATCATGCAGCAGTTCGGGTTGCCTCTGTTGGTTCAGTTTCTGTTCCCGCATTTGGGACACAGCAGGACCAGAGGGAAGCAGCCTGTAAGCTGGATTTAGCCCCATCATTTGGGCCACAGTGATCTACTTCATAAACTGCAACAGAAATTAAGACTCTTGCAACCTTTAAGGAGCACTACGTCTGACACTGATGCGTCAGGGCTCTGCCCCCATGTACAAGGAAAGTCACAGCCCTGTCCTCAGACATTTGGCTGCAATCCTCCTGCAATCAAATGGAACAACACCTGGATTCTTGCCTCTTAATGATGTCCAATAAGTAATCTGAGTGCACACCAATGAGGTCACTGGAGTTTATTCAAGTTCAGGAGCTGAACCACATGACAAGAACCTGCTCAATGCCTTTTGTGCAATTATTGTCCTGCAGCAGCACTTGGCAATCCTGTATATTAAGGAAAACCAACAATTCCCACCAAAACCTTTGTGACAGTGATCAATTTATGTTTCCTTTGATCCATGCCTATACACACACCACGTCACTGAACACAGTCTTATCAGTTTCTCATCTTCAAAGACCACAGAAGATGCTTACAAATACCTACTTTGCAGCCTGAATTACTATCCATTAGAATTTTATCCCTACAACTCTGATTTGCAAGTACATCATGGCACTACTCTGTTAATTTAACCTCAATCCAAATACAGTTTAGATGATAATCACCCCACAGAAGCAAATTGCTACAAAACAGCAGCTTTCTTGTGGCTTTACCAGCTTGAGCAGATCATACCAACTTATTCTTTCCACTCCTTCCAGAAAAAGGCTACTATTCAGAAAGCCCAGTATGCGACATCAAGTTAACACATCCTTCAAGTGCTTACCTGAGACTCTGCAAGAATGAGTTTCTTACTCATTTCTGTCACCTGAAGTCTAGCAGAAGGCAACCCGGGTCAGGCACACTAAGCCACATTACACCACACTAGATAGTGCTTACATTCAGAAGGATGTTTTAAAAAACAAAAACTAACCCTTAACACTGTGAGGCTGAACAAATCAGTAAGTACTTATGAGAAGCAACTGGTTCACTGAGTGACCTCCCAACACCAGCATCAACAAAGAGTATGACAAACCAAGCAACCTCTTGACCTCAGGTATTAAAGTAACCCTGTATTTCCTCTGAGTCAGCAACAGTAAGCATTTTCTTCTAGCTTTCCTAGGAAGCTAATCCATCCTCACCAAGTTATTGGTGCATCCCAACTGTAGAGGCCAAGTTTTAGAAACAAGGCACACGCAGTATCAAACTAAAAAGCTTAGGAGTGCTGTGTTTAAGAAGAATAATTCATACAAAAAGCCACAAGTTCTTTTTCTGCAAATGAGACATCATACAGTTCTGCTATAATCCTTAAACTGTCCAACTACAAAAATCGTTTTTCCTCTAAATCTCTATAAAACTATGCAAGCTGTTTTCAGTCAGTTTTGGACAAGCTACCACTACGACCAAGATTTAAATCCTAACCAAAAAGGACTATTTTACGATCATATTTTACTCTCTGTAGATTAATATCTCCCAACATGAAAGGCAGCAAGAGACAGCAGAAGCCTTGTGCTATCGAGTGTCCTTGTTTCAAGAGTCAGGCGGGATCTGCAGAAACGCAAGCCCCCCCAACTGCAGCCAGGGTTCAGCCTACTGCCTGTAAAGGTCAGCGCTGTACAGCAGTGCTTCCTTGAGCCACACAGCATTGTGAACTCCCACGCAAAAAAACACGTACCAATGAACAAACTGTCTCCCCTATTTGTGAAGGACTTCTGGGGAGTTACCACTAGTTATATTTAACATACTAAAATATTTAACTAGTAATTTAGCACAGCAGGGAAGTAGGATATGGCTTGCAGTCTATTCATCAGACTACCAGAAGCCCAATTTATCAAGCAATGTATCCCCTTAGGCCCGAATCTCTCTCTCCCTCTCTGCTGCACACTAGAAAAATTGTGTGCCATTAGCCTTTTTGAGTCTACTCATTTCAATTAACTATATTAAAGATTTAGAAAACCAAAACAAAACCCCACTAATCTCTTCTATTGCTCAAATTATACAAAGTGTTGTTTTCTTGGAGGGGAAAGCAAGAGAGAAGAAACTATTTACTCTTCCTTACTGGAGATCAACACACCCAGGCCAGAGAAGGTATAACCCACCGCTCTCAGAAAAATTCCATGCAGTATTCATTTTTAGTGGAGCGATAAGGTAGGACAGTCAGCTACAGGGACTTTACTCACAAAACAGTAGAGTCACTTACCGAGATAAATATTTCAAAGTTGTCTTTCCTTCCATTTTGAAGTACTGGTTTTGTTTTTCCATCGACACCAACCTTGTACTTGCCCTTGAAGCAAAATGCTACTTGGGGGTTTACTTCTTAAGTACTGAAGACTTAATTCCAATCTCATGTTGGCTGATTTGTAGTTGTAAAACAGCATCTACCAAATTTAGAAGCTGCCTTTTAAATTCATTATGATCATACTGTCCTCAGAATAGGCTAAGACCTTGCATCATATACACTACACACAACAGCTACTTGTAATTACAAGCTTTAGATTTTCCCCATCAGCCATCCTCAGATATTTTCATATTCCAACACAAGCAAGCTACATATCCTTGGATTTTAAAGAATCAGGCAGTAACAGTATGGTTCCACAAGGAACTTTGTATCCCAATTTCGGCATTATTAATACTGCTATCATTGCAATAGGAAAAGAAAGGTACTTTTCAGAAAACTCAATGCTTTCTTACACTCAATTTCTTGATCCAAGAAATCTGATCCAAATCTCTTGAGCTGAGAAATCTCAGCTTGTGAGTCTGAGAGTGCATTGCAAGCAGAGAGGTGAATACAAACACTCCCGAGCAGGCTCAGAAGACTGCACGGTTCCCTGTAAAGCAACGTGGATGAAAACAATCTGCTAACACCACACAGAACAGCTCTGTGGCCCAGGTATAGAACCGTAGTGTTTCAAGAGCAAATTAGATGTCACTCTTTCCTATCACAGGACCTGACCACCACATCTCAGACTCTAACCCGAGCTAGGGATATGCTAAGACAGATTACTTGGTCCAAGAGGGTGACTGTAATACCCCAGACGGCTCACAGACGTGCCCTTTAGAAATTCAGAAGGCCTCAAGTGTTGCCATTCCTGTTCCACAGGAACGAGAAATGTATGCATCCTAGAACAAAAGCACCGTGCAGCCAGGCTGAATCCCTGCGCTGTGGCACTGCAAGTCCTACCTAACAGCAGAGAGGAGGCCTGCAAAGTCAAAGCCGCTCAACCTTCCATTTTAGGCCGGCTCGCCTCACGCTACATTTCCATACGCGCTCCCAAACTGCTTAAAAAGAAAAGCAACACAAAAAAAAAACCCCAAACAAACAAAAAAAAGACCCAAGCTGCTTCAAGTACACGCTGCATTCACGCCCGTCAGAACGACCTACTCAAAGACAAGGTCCAGCAACCAAACGTGGAACCCCCTCAGCTTAAGAGGCAGCACCGAGCGGCCGGGCAGAGCCGCGGGCTGCCCCGGGAGCGGGGGCCGGCCGGGGCCGACCACCCGAGCTGCGTACCGCTGGCCGTGCCGGGGGCCGGGACAGCGCTGGAGCCCGAACAATGCCCCTGCCAGCCGGAGCTGCCGCAGCGCCGGCGGATGGGATGGAAGGGAGGGCGGGCCGGGGAAAAGGCCGGAACCCCTGAGGGGACCGGCGGCGGGACCGTCCCGCCGGCACCCGCCACCCCTCACCGCCCGGCCCCGCAGGTGACAGCGGCCGCGCAGGCCGCCCCCGCCCCGCGGCGAAGGGCAGGCCCCGGCCGAGCCAGCCCGCCTCGGCGGCGGCCGGCGCCTCCCTGACAGCTCCCTGCCCCCAGCGCAGCCGGGCCCGCCGCCTCGTCCCTCACCCCCGGGCGGTGGCAGCAGCACCCCCCAAACCCCGCTCACCTCCCGGCGGCGGCAACAACAACCACGGCTGTGCTAGTGCGCGGCTCTCCCGGCGCCGCCCTATTTAAGCCGAGCACGGCGGGAGCGGCGTGTGCGTCTGCCGAGTCCGCCTCCTCCGCCCGCCCTCCCGCCCGCCGGGCGCTAGGGCCCGGCCCGCCCCGGCCGCCGCGCCTCCCTCCCCGCCTCCCTCCCCGCCCCCGCCCCCGGACCACGGCCCGGCCGGTCCCCTCAGGGCCGGTCCCCTCAGGGTCGGTCCCCTCATAGGCGCTCGCCTCAGGGCCTCCCGCCTCACGGCTTCCCGCCTCACGGGCGCCCGCCTCACGGCCTCCCGCCGTTGCTCGCCCCTGCTACACGTCGTTTGTGAGGGGACCAAGGGGTTTGAGGTGCCTCCCGGGAAGGCAAAGGCGCTTGGGGCCAGGTCGGTGACTTCTGGCAGTGCCCGGAGCTGGTTTTGGCACCGCCGTGCGCTTCATCAGTCCCTTCGACTGGTAAATCATCAACCCACGCCACAAAAGTCGCGCTGTGTTGGGCACTGGGCATGGCCATAGTTGTCTCCTGTGCTTCGTGGGTGTTATTTGGGTTATTTTAAGTGTGGGTATGAGTTAAGACTATACACGTTCATATATATATATATTATAAATTATTGGAGGTACTTCCGGTTTACATAATGGCAACCACTGTTTTCTTGTTGCTTCCATTTATAGTGGATTATACCAGGCATAGGACTACCTGCAAAATAAAGAGTTTTTACCAAATGAACGAGCCCATCTTCACCTTTTAGCACCAAGGAGGAGCGCACTGGTCAAGCTGCTGGTGGTCCCCACTCGGCTGCACTTGGGTCCAGTTGTGGAGGGGCCCAGAAATGCAGAATAATCCCTTTCTCAGGAGAGGGAATGGAAGCACGTAGTCCAGGGGTGCGTCTGACTGACTGCAGCTGCCAATGGAGGCCACAGTACTGCTAAAACCAGTTGGAATAAAGCCCCAAAGCACAGGCAGCATGGACATCAGCAGCTCTGCTGGGTGGTTCCTCTTGCACTACACTTCACGCTGGTGTAGACACACCAGCTGGTGTAGACACACCAGGGCTCTGCCAGGTGATTTTTGCGTTATGTCCAGGGTTTTGGATGAAGGAGTCAAGTGATGTTGAAATACACCATCTCAGGCACCGGTGACTTCATGTTTTGTCCTGAATACATCTACCTTCCATCTGCCAACCACCAAAACTCATGATGATTTTATCTGCTATGGTAATTAATCCTTCATTATCACATCTTTCTCCATAAAGGCCCTAAACAACGTGTTAGCCCTCTCTCAGAGAAGCTTCAGTGAACTGATTTTCTCTTCTCTCATTGGAAAGAAGGTTTCTGAAAAGTCTCTCTCTCTCTCGTACATACCTTTTCATGAATCCTGCCATCAACATGAAATTGCAAAAGTCCCAGCTAAGCAATATTTAAATAGGTATCTCACTAATGCCAGGTATCACCTCTCCACTCCTACTTGATGCTCACAAGATTATACATCTGTATACAGACTACATTACTCTGTGAAATTGGCTTTTTTCCAGCTGATCGGAGAAGAGAGGGACCCAGTCTCAACCAAACTACTTAGAAAAACACGTGCAGAAAACAGAGAAGTAGGAGCCCATAAACAAAATCTACAATGACAATATTGGACTGTCGTTCACATGGGAACTAAGGAACCTGGCTCCTGGGGATCAGTGTGAACTAGGACACTTTAACAACTACATTTGCATTTTAAATTGTATTTGAGATGTCACCAATTCTTTTTATCAATGTACAGGGCATACAGGCTCTAAACCTATTTCACTAGGGAAATCTGCTGTCATTAAGTTAATCAGATAAGCCAAATGAGTAAATAAAGTGATCCAAAAGGAGATTCTGCCTTTCTTGTTTAAAGGGAATTCGCTGTGTTCCAGTCTGTGCCCATTGCTTCTTGTCCTTTCACTGGGCACCGTTCAGAAGAGTCTGCCTCTGTCTCCTCCCCTCCCCAAAATAGGTATTTATACACACCACAAGATCCCCCCCACCATCAAGCTTTCCCTTCTTGAGGCTGAACAATCCCAGCTTGCTCAGCCTCTCCTCGTGTGACAAAAGCTCCAGGCCCTTTACCACATTCATGGCCCTTCACTGGACACTCTCCAGTATGTCTGTGTCTTTCTTGTACTGTGGAGCCCAGACTGGACACAGCTCTCCAGGTGTGGCCTCACCGGTGCTGATTAGAGGGGAAGGATCATCTCTGCTTGGCTGCCTGTGCATGGGGATGGACCATGGCTGAGCTTGGAGAAGGTGATCCTTGGAAAATCAACCAGCTTTCTCAGACCCCTCTTCTCCCCAGGACCATTTAGTTAACAGGGCAATTATCCTGTAAACAGATTCCCCAAACCAGAGGATTTCCATTTCAGCAATGTATGGATATTATAGAATTTTCAGCAACAGCATTTGCTTTTCCCAATAATGTTGATATTGAAATACTGTTCTTATATACATGTATTGGTTATCATTGACAAAGCATCTGCCAGAAAAAAAAAAATATCTCTTAACTGTGTTCTTTTTATTTTGATTTACAGGGCACTCACATCTCTCTACTGAATCGGGTTATCCCAAGGGTACCATTTGAGAGCCATCCCAAGCATATCATTTTTATACAAAACAGACTGCCTAGCTTTCCACCATACTGTATCTGCATCTGCTAACGCTTGCGTGGAATCTCAAGAGAAGAAAAACAAAGAAATGTTATGTAAATAAGCACTTCAAAATGTCTAGCATATATTGCAATTAAAAAACATGAGCTACTGAGTCCATGGAGCAGGCGTAGTTAGTTACTTACGTTTTGTCAACCCTCTTCCTTGTGGGAAATGGAATAGTGTCCGTTTTGCATTTGTAACTGTTTCATACACTTGAGAAAGGGAATGTAATTCCAAATAGGAAATGCCAGGAAGGGGGAGTGGGGTCACCCCATAGTGGGGAGAGAGCAAGGAGCCACGGGCGACTCTGGCAGAGGCAGTGCTGTCCCCTGAGGAGCAGTCCCAGGTCACATGTGTAGATGACACCGACCGGTCCTGCCAACAGCTCTCGGCAAATTGAGATAACGAGCTGGGGCTGGGGTCCGCACGAGATCCAGTGGGGAGCAGCAGGAACCAGCGCCAGGATTGAAGACAAGGCTGGGACACATGTTTAGGACTGATGCAGGAGATGGGGCTGGAGACAAGCTACCAGCAATGTCCCTCCAGGCTCCATCCAGGAAAAACAAATCAGGAAGATGGGAGAGCAAGAAACAGGGCTGGGAATGGCATGGCCCAGGCCTGATCTTTAGTGGAGCCCCTGGACCACTGCGCAGGGACATGGGTGGGGGTCCCAGGTGAGGCTGCTCAAGGCCATTAAGGTCTACAGGTGTCCCCAGGGCCCTGGCAGTGACACCAGTGCGCCCCACTCTCACAAAAATATATGGCATGTTTCTGGCTGCATGTCACCTGGGACATTCCTGCCACACATTGAAAGACAGTGGTGACATGGAGACCTAAGTTTCTTTGGGGTTATATGGTAACTAGAGGTGGGATGAAAAGGTACTGTGTGAGGAAGGGACTAGAATAAGATGTTGTAGGCTTGCAACAGATGACTGGTTTGTTTAGGACAACTGAATCTGGGTCGGGGCAATCCTGAGCACAAATACAGGCTCAGCGGAGAATGGATTGAGAGCAGCCCTGAGGAGAAGGACCTCGCGTGCTGATTGACGAGAAGCTCAGCATGAGCCAGCAGTGTGCTATAGCAGCCCAGAAGGCCAACCGTATCCTGGGCTGCATCAGCAGAAGTGTGGCCAGCAGGTCAAAGGAGGTGATTCTGCCCCTCTACTCCACTCTCGTGAGACCCCACCTGGAGTACTGCATCCAGCTCTGGAGTCCCCAACATAAGAAGGACATGGACCTGCTGGAGCGGGTTCAGAGGAGGGCCACGAGGATGATCCGAGGGCTGGAGCACCTCTCCCATGAAGACAGGCTGAGAGAGTTGGGGCTGTTCAGCCTGGAGAAGAGGAGGCTCCGGGAAGACCTTAAAGTGGCTTTCCAGTACCTAAAGGGGTCCTACAGGAGAGTTGGGGAAGAACATTTTACTTGGGCATGTAGTGATAGGATGAGGGGGAATGGCTTCAAACTGGAAGAAGGTAGATTCAGATTAGATATTAGGAAGAAATTTTTCACTTTGAGGGTGGTGAAACACTGGAACAAGTTGCCAAGAGATGTTGTGGAAGCCCCATCCATGAAGCATTCAAGACCAGGCTAGATGGGGTTTTGAGCAACCTGGTCTAGTGAGAGGTGTCTCTGCCTGTGGGAGGGGGTTTGGAACTAGATAATCTTCAAGGTCCCTTCCAACCTAAACCATTCTGTGATTCTATGATTCTATGCCATTTTTTTCCAGATCTATCTCACTATACAGGTGCATCTTCACCTGAAATGTTCACAACACATTGCATTGGGCATAACAGCAAATATCTCAAAGGTAAGAGCCTCCCAGAAGTAAGAAACTCTGTCCTAGGTCAGAGAGAAAAGTACATTTGGGGGGATTCCTGAAGACCGTAGTCATCTGTCTTCCTTACACACGAATGAACGCAAAGTCAAACATACTGATGTCACGAATGAGCTGTACTGGCAGATGGAGGTCTGCGCAGGGCCAGCCTAAACCATGCTTCCGTCACACGTGTTAGGTTACCGTAAATAGTTCTTCAGCTTAGAAAGACAGAAGTAAGGAAGTCGTGAATGTAATGAGTTCCATGAAATATAGGACTTCTAAACATTGATGTATCTGGCCAGAAAAATAAAGTGTTTATGAAATCCTCTGTAGAAAAGCACAAGAAGAAAACATTTGCAAAACTTCTATTGCAAACGAGAAGAGACGTGAGATATATATACATACATACCCAAATATATAGAGAGAGATTTTTCAGAAAAAAAAGGAAACAAAACTAGAAAGCCAACTTAAATAGCAAATATATGTTTTCAAACATGTAATTACTTTGTTGGGTTTTGAGGATTTTGTAGGGTTTTTAAATACAGAAAGGATTTTTCAGCTATGCCTGCCATTCCTCCCACTTTCTGTTACTGTCTTTGTTTATCAAATATTTCTCCTTCTCCTGCCACCTACCCCCTTGAAGATAAATACATGGTTTATGGTTTGGGATCTTCTGATGACCAGCAGCTGTATGAACTGAGCTGCACATAGGAACTCAGCACACAGGAACTGCCCTTTCCACAGCACTGGGGTGTCAGTTTGAACCCCAGAAGACAGGAAGGAGATTGAAGAGACCTATGGAGATAATATTCTGTCCAGTAAAAAGAAGACACCCTGGCCATAACTGATGCAGCTTGCTTATATCAGCCTAATGAAAATGTTATTTCCTCAAATGACAAGGTACCTGTGTAATGACACGGGACTGGCAAAGCCAGCGCAAAACACCAACAGATTAAATTGTGCTAAAGGCTCTCCATTTGCCACCAGTCCTTTTTCTTTCTCTGAACTTTGGTTCACAGGCTGCATTCCCCCCCCACACACCTTCCTCCTCCAAGCTCTACACGTGTGCAAGTTTACGTGCAAGTTTACTACTTGCTTCATCCAAACGATCAACATAAAGCTTTTCAAATTTGAGAGTTATTTAAGTAAAACCACAAACATCAGAAGGATGTTCTGGTTGTTTCTGCTGGCGCAATAAGAACAAGCCAACTATTTCACTTTTCCTCTTCTGAAAGATTTTCCCTAATCAGCGTTCCTCTGCATATCTATCTTTTTGAGGGTCAAAGGTATCACACAGAAAAGATAAAGTTTACATGCTTTACTGCTAAAATCTACTTGAGAACAGAAGCAATGTATAAAGCTATTTTACAGGAATATATAAACTGACAATAATGTTCCATCTGCCTAAGTGAATATTAAGTAAAATATTACACAGAGATATTCAGAGCAAGAAAGCTCAGAAGTTAAATATTTATTGTGTTTAAACTCTAACTAGGAAACAAAGAGTCTGTGTCAAAAAATAAAATGCTGTCTCTTCTGCTGGAACATATCCCGAGCACAATCTTTTCTGGCTGCCAAAAGGAGTAAGTTGTTTTATTTGTCACAGTTTACAGTTCACCAACACACTTTTAACACAAAACCGAACAGCGGAGCCCCAAGTAGTGCCAGACTACAGTATATTGAACATCTCTCGCCAGCGATGACCTCCAAATGCACAGCGTGTTTTCACATTCTTCACATACCCACACCTCCTTACGACTATTTCCAACGAGTGTTGGTGCACAGGCACAAGTTCAGCCCCGGGAGCGGGCCAGATGTCATGGCAAGGAACATCTGCTTTTAAAGGATATCTCAAGTTGAGCATGCTCACGTGCCCAAACCTGCCAGCTAAAAAGCATGCTCCACCACTGCAGGGATTCATTTGGGCTCCTCCGAGTCGGTGTTTGCCTACAGGGGTCAGAAAGGGAACGCAGAAAGACTTAATGAGGACCAAGCCCTTTCCAAAAGCCAAAGAGCATCTACATAGTGATTTTGATGCTCTGATTTTAAATTAGCACCTAGCATTCAAAAAAGCCTCCACGAACCTTAGGACTTAGAGGTTATGAGCTTCCTTAGCTTCAACAGAGGGAGAAGGTCCACGGGAGCCACCCGTGCAAGCCACCGAGCACAAAAAGATGCCGAAGCGCAGGCTTCTGGAAAAACCTTACGATTCCCACGTGTGGCAAGCCCTGCTCCAGTGCTTGGCTCCTGTGGGAAAGGGGGACTAAGGGCAGGGAGCTCGAGTTGGCAGCCGGAGCGGCTCAGGCTTTAGTTAATGCTCCTTTTTGGCTACAAAACTGAGGTTGCACACTCCTTCACGCTCCAGTGCGAGGCTGTGTTTAGACAGGGAGAGAGCTAGAGCCAACGCACAGGGTAACGTTGTGGGGAAGAAAAGCCCTGGGAATGTTTTTAATAAAAGGCTTGTAGGACGGGGATAAGATCAGCGCGGCCAACATACACCCCATTAAAGTATTCCACAACAAGGTACGTCAGTAAACTACATCTTCATTTGGGATAAAAGCCAATCCAGGGATTAAAAGAACAACTTGTCAAGGCCCTTCATCGTAAATCACCTGTATTGTCTCTGGAAATGGGTGGAAACAATTCCGCCCTCCCCACTGATGGGGTGATTCACTGAGCAGGAAAACAAATAGGTCTGGCTCATGAGTAACAAACCTTCCTATGCAAACTCCCAGTTAAAGGAAACAGACGTGAAAAACAGACTAAATATGCCTCTCCTTGGTAAAATGGTGTTAATAAGTGGAAAATAAGCACTGTTTGGCCGCGTCTATGTTATTGGGAACCACCATAATCAAATTACACATTGAGCATATATCCAGTTGTCTACACAAAAGACCAACTGAGTATTGGCATCATTTCTCTGCTGGTGAGCACTGGCTAGCGTGCACTGTGCTGTAGCGCATGGACCAAAGCAAGCATTAGAGGCAGGACACTTCCAAGTCATTCTTGGAAGTGGAGTTTCCCTATCCCATTCCTGAACAGCACAAGCCGGTCAAGCCGTCATTCCTGACCTGGTGCTTCCCCAGCCCATCCCACTGCCATTCTTACGACATCCTACAGCCCCAACTACCCACCATGGAGACCTCACTTTATCATACCCCTAATCTCCCCTGACTCCAGCCGTGTCCTACCATCAGTGCCACCCTCCATCGCCTCATGCAGCACGGCAGCCCAGCCGGTGCAGAGGGATGCCTGCTATAGGATGCAGGAGCTTCTGCCCCACACAGGAGCACGTTGGTCCTTGCAAGCTATTCTCCCCTCGCCCGTGTTCAAGCACATGCGAGGCTGCTTGAGCCTCCTTCCTGTCTCCTACCCTACACAAGACAAGAAGCTGCACATCAGTGGTCACTACTGAGAGGTTGACTCAGTGAAGAGGCGACGTGCAACATCTTGTCTTGTGGGAGGTGCTCATGAACATGTCTAGGGATATTTTAATGGTCTAAGTTTATTCTCTGTTTTGTTTTCTTATATTTTAAGAGGCAAGCCTCCTAGACTCAGCTATGTCCATCGCTGTTGAAAGTGATGGTTCGGCATTTATCTTTGGAAAGGTGTCTTTCGCTATGCACCCTGGTGATGAAATTCCTATTTCTTATATAGAGGTGGGCCTGGAGGAGTATTTGAGTACTCCTTCATGTAACAAACCACTACATGATATTAAACATTATTATTTGAAACGCCTAGCTTTATTTTTATGTAACATTCATGGACACCTACATTTAGAAAACTGGTTTTCCAAAATCTGTCTAGAAATATTTAGCAGCAACAAATTTGACTACAGACAAAAAAAAAAACCCTAACATTCTCTATCTCAAAAATAACTACATTAAGTTCCTTCCTTGTATTTTCTGCTGTGAAACAGTGGCAGGTTCTATTGCAATGTTGTTTAACCTCTGTGTGATAACACAAATGTTGAATGACTACACCTTTTATATATTTCTGAGGCATTTATCACTACCAGATTAAGATGTCACTCAGATTAAGAGATCTGAGTCTCTTAATCACTCCCGTAAATTTGGAATCTATAAAGCACATGGAGATCCTAAAATGAAGTACAATGGCACTTAGAGCATGTTACAGAACACACAGACAGGCGCAGTCCACCAGGCGAACAGGTGGACCAACGCCGGCCAGCTCTGCCTGGAGCAACACGCTTGCACCTCAAAATCCTAACCAGGCTCTTGCTATACTACTTTTTCATGGCTTTTATGATGCCTGAGTCTTTTTGTTGTAAGAATCAGTCAGGATGATGGTCCTTGCCTCCTTGAAATTTCATTATATCAATCAAGGGAACAGAACTGGAGCCTCTAGAATGGGCTAGTGAGTCCTGGCTGCCACCAAACAACCCAGCACAATCACTGCTTCTCAGTGGCTAGGAGCTGTTCTCAAGAGAACTGCATAGCACCTTCAAAAACAAGTGACCAGCCTGAATTTTAGACAAAACGCCCCAGCAGTTGGGTCACTATTTAGATAATGACTTTTTTTTCCCCACCATGCAAAGGCAGCATGGTGGCACATATACGTTCTCCCTGGCTGAAGAGAGAAACAGAATTAGGGGCTAAAAAATTAATAGATCAATAAGGCGGGTGAAAAGAGCAATGATTTGAAGTTCAGACTTAAAGTTTAATGTTAAATAAAAATTATTTAAGTTGATTAATCATAGAATCATAGAATGGTTTAGGTTGGAAAGGACCTTGAAGATCATCGAGTTCCAACCCCCCTGCCATAGGCAGGGACACCTCCCCCCAGCCCAGGTTGCTCAAAGCCCCGTCCAACCTGGCCTTGAACACCTCCAGGGATGGGGCAGCCACAGCTTCTCGGGGCAACCTGGGCCAGGGGCTCACCATCCTCAGAGTGAAAAATTTCTTCCTAATATTTAATCTAAATCTCCCTTCTTCCAGTTTAAAGCCATTCCCCCTCATCCTATCGCTACATGCCCTTGTAAAAAGTCCTTCCCCAGCTCTCCTGTAGGCCCCCTATAAGTACCGGAAGGCCGCAATAAGATCTCCCCGGAGCCTTCTCTTCTCCAGGCTGAACAGCCCCAACAAGCCAAACTTTTTAGATTAGCTAAACTGAAAGCAATTATTTTACTTCAAGATATATAAACATTTTACAATTTCTTTTCCTATTTGATCCCCCATTCATTGTATGTATTTTTAAGTTATTTAATATTACAGTGATGTATAAAAAGAAAACATATAAGGGATCAATTTGAAAGAGCAGTTTTTAAGCTATGCTCCCCCTTGACAGCAGCCGGCAGTGCCTGGGGTCGTGGTGGGCTGGGCGCAGAGGTGACAACGCGTGATGCCCAGGGTTCTCATGCCAGCCATGAGCATTTTATGCTCTCTAAAGCAGACTGCTCTGCCAGGGCACTTCGCTGCCCTCCTGGGCTCTCTTCCCTGCTCCCCGGAGAGGTCAGCGCTGGCTCTGGCCGGCTGGCACACGCTGCTTTTGTGTAAAAAGGGCAACAGGTGGCCATGCTCGCCCCAAGGTCATGGAGGAGTCCGGTCCCTGCCTCCCCACTGCCTGGCACCTCGGTGGCCAAGGGACAAAAACTGCATTCGCATTCCCATCCCACCTGCGTGGGTGGCAGCCGGTACCGCTGCAGTTACACTTGCCCTTCCCATTATATGAGGATTTGCTGACAGAACTTCAAAAAAAACCCCACACATTTTGGGCAGATTTCTTTTTTTTTTTTTTTTTTTTTTAACTTTTATTTGCCTGAAGTGACCGCAGAGAATGAGGACCTAGGGGTATTAGTGTAGTGTGGAGCGCCGAGTACATTTGGAAAAAAAAAAAAAAAAAAAGGCAAGATTAAAATAGACTCGCAGCTGAAATTACTAAGGGTTGAAACATATGATTTGGCACAAATCCTTGAGGAATGCAGCAGATATCAGTTTGGCTTGACTGAGTTAATGACAAGCTGAAAATTATCTAATGAGCTCAGACAAGGAAGTTTTTGCTTACTTGTTTTTGCGCTTCGGTTATTAACTGCACACCCACAGGGTTAAATCCAAGTGCTGCTCTTTTCACTAAACCCACGGCGTCTTAGAGTGAAACCACAAACTTCACAATTGTTCAGCAAATCTCAAATGTGGTAAAAAGTTCAGCATCCTATACTTCACCTTCAGGTTTTGACGTTAAAAAAAAAAAATAATTGCGAATGTGCAGGTTGCGTAGGCTCTTTCATATTACAAGAGCGCGAATGCAAACTTCCCTCTGCTCTCTTTGACTAACGCGCCTTACCGGGCAATATAGAGCAGAGGTAACCTTTAGATAACAATTTAGAGATTAGCTGGTAACAAATTAGAAAATTTAGAAATTTAAAATTGGCGGTTAACAAAAAACGAAGGAAAAAAAATATCCAAGGGCTAGTAACCTTTCCAGAAAGTGGGATAATATTTTTCCCCTCCTGGCAACTGCTTTGTCCTCTGTAATGGCCCAGCTCCGCTCTGCCATCAGCTGCCCTCTGAGCTCCTCGGCCGGCCCCAGGGCGCCCTGCATGACCCCCGTGTTCTGTGCCCCCTTTGGAAAGAAAGCGCGGTTACCCCAGGTGCATCCTGCAGCGAGCCCCGCTCACTAAGCACAGACTCATCTTCAACCATCAGTGGTAACTGCTGAAGCTGAAAGAGATCTTTTAGCTTTGCAAAAATACGAGTTCCTTGGTTTTCCTTCAGCACACTCCATATTCTCTTTTTTTGCCTTCAAAGGCTTGTCCAATGCAACTTCCTCTCGACTGTTATCTACCCCACTAAGCACAGAAAAAAAACCCTTTCAAAGCCCAGGCTGTAAACCCTGGAGCACCCACAGTCACAAAGTATGCTGAGTTATCACAGATCTTGCTTTCACAGGGATGAAAGGACCTTTATCAGGTTCCCAGAAAGCGGTGGAGGGCATGGCTTTGCCCGGCACAGAAGGAGTTTTCCCTCCCGTGAAAAGGTCTGAGCTTGCCTAGAATGCCACGAAGATGTATCAGCGTCCAGAAGCACCGCACAGATATTCAGAACACAGAGTAAAAGCTACGTCATCCTAAACTTCAGGAAAATCTACCCAACTAATGCACGGCAACAGATGTTTACTGAAATTTGTACTACTGTAGCATGGGGTGGTGAACCGCAAGGGCATTTCTGAGAGCTTAATTTGATAAGAACTGTGGAATGGAAATACAAAGGGGGCAGGGGGGAGGAATGCAGAGATCGTCCTCAACCTTTTTCAAGCAGTCCAACCAGGTCCTATACAGTAATGGTCTCCTCCTTATCATTATAGTAACCAATAAGCCAGCACTCATTTTTTAGCAGTCTTTTAGCGTGATTACATACATACGTGAACACTGGGGCCAGCTAATAGCTTCATTCAACTTCCTTTGGAGTTGATGAAAACCTTTCCCCTAACTTCAACAGAATCTAGATTAGGATATTAATAATTCACAGCGGGTCCAGTGTACTCCCTAGAAGATCTATTGCTGCTTAGTCTTAGTGAGTTTTTATCTACAGTAAGATGGCATTGGTTCTCCAGCAAGTAAAAAATCCCCTTCAGCATCCATAAAGGATTCCCACAGAGTTTTATAGTACCAAAGCAAATGGGTTTGACCATAGTGTCTCTGGCAAGTTAAGAACTTCAAGTATCTATACCATTAAAATAAAATTTCTCAAGAAAGAACCTTTACTGAGCTTTTCCACTGATAGAGCACGTGGCGCGTTGGCAGAGCAGCAGCACCCTCCTGGCAAGCAGGGATTTCTCTGCAGGACATGTAAATGTGACAGGACCTCCTCCCCAGATTGCAATTGCGTAGTACCTCTGGTTAGAAAAAGCGCAGTCTAAATCTTGAGAAACAAAACGCTAGATACATTTTTTTTGGAGGGAGGGTCTTGTTTTTCACTCATTTGAGACTACAGCTGTAAAAGTAATTAGTTCATTGTCCTTAAGAAATAAAAAAGTAAAACAAATCCAAAGTTAAAGGTCAAAAATCCTGTTTCAAATTTATAGGAAGCTACTTGTATTCTTCAGATAACACTCCAATTTTAAGATTTATGTAATTATTTTTATGCATCGAAATTATTTACAGATGACTCCCAGTCCAACAGAAGCAAGTTAACTTTTGGTGCTGATGGATTCTCAGGTTATTCTGACTCTCTCAGCCCTATTTTCACCGAAATCCAGGACAAGATTCCCCTGGCTTTCCACACGGTAAGGTCTGGTAAAAAGGCCATCTCCAGTTTGTTTAATGTTTCCTCTTTGAAGCAGCAACTCCAAATCCAGACCTAAATCCCAAATTAAAAAACACAAAACCAAGAGTTCATTCCTCTTCTTCAGACACCCTCAAGGTAGACTTGGTCCTTCTTTCAGTAACTTTCTGGCACAAAAGTGTTGCAGCTTCTCAGCTAGGGAAAGTATGGGGTTCTTTTATAAAACCTTGTATTAGGATCCTTTTTTTTTTTTATTGCAAAGTGGGAAGAGGGCCAAGAGTGAGAAGATGTGGTCAGTGGGGAGAACCAGGGGGGATTTGCAACCCTGTTAAATTCCCCTTTCTTCCCCGAGAGCCACATTTCTGTCCTGCTTCCTTCCACACAGAAAAACTGATCCTTTTCCAAAGCAAGCAAACAAATGGATTTTATTTCAATCCTTCAGGTCATAGAAAAGCACTTGCTTGGGACAGATTAGTCATGATTAGTAATTCTCTTTCCTTTTAGCAAGTATTAGAAATAAGCCTAGAACTCATACGCTGTGTTTCAGGATGGTTATGAAAAATTCATTTTCAATATGATGCTATCGTGTAGACTTTCATTTTCCTTTATCAGTTTCATTCACACACAGTTTGTGTGCATACAGTTGAAGTAGACTTATTCAGAAAACTACTTGTATTTAATAATATTAGACTTGCTACAGATTTCACAAGCGACAAGAATACTTGGGTTGAGTGGAAAGAAAAAAAACATGTGTTCAACCAACATCCAGGTT
The DNA here is from genome assembly GCF_965231255.1 of Vanellus vanellus. NCBI lineage: Eukaryota > Metazoa > Chordata > Aves > Charadriiformes > Charadriidae > Vanellus > Vanellus vanellus. The sequence continues at coordinate 79,420,274 of NC_138909.1, read as the reverse complement.
TGTCAAGGGACTGACAACGTGGGGAATATTCTCATTTATGTGTACAGCACCTGAAAGTACATAGTGCGGATGAAATTCAGAAAGATTATGGAGAGATGTTTAATCAAAAGATCTCTGCACGACTGAGAAGCATGCAATCAGTATCTGACCCCGACTGAATGGGTTTGCAAATAAGTACAGGATGAAGTGACTACACACCTTATCAGTATTTTAACACCATAACTAACGCACCAGGCATCTAATGGTATATCCATCCTAAATCTCGTCAGGCTACTTGTCCTCATGATATCCAGAGTGCTTTCCAGGTAAAGTTCAATAGCAACAGCAGAATCTTTGGGTTATGGATAGCAAGAAGATATTGTCAGAGTAAACCCATTACTTGGTGAAAATTTGTTTTAATATGCTAATCATGACTGCCTAACTTGTTTTATTCCACATCTCCCACACCAGGACAATGGGCCAGTCTTGGCATCAACATTTATTCCGTAGCCTAGTTAGAAATGATCAGCCTTACACAGGTTGCATATCACATTGGTAAATTGTGGACCAAGTTGAAAGATGCACTGTTTAAAACAACATATATCCGAGGCTCATGTAGGGGACTATGGTATGTAACCAGTTAACAGGGTTGAGCTGATACATGCACTGTTGGGTTATCCAGATCCCAGCCTGAATAAAAAGAGCAAGCCATCAAAGACTTCCGAGACCAACATCACTGGGTTACTTATAACCCTGCATATATGCCTGTCCTCTCCCTGCAGCGGGGCAGCAGGGTCCCCCAGAGAGCTACTATCACATCTGGACTGGGAATCGTTCCCAGTTTGGCTCTCAGGAGCACGGCTGCGAGCCAGGAGAGATAAATCAGAGATGAAAACCTTCATGAGCAGCTGCTGGGTTAAGCAAGGTTATAAGGAAAGTAAACCAAGGACCTTTCCGCAAGCTGGGGGAAAAAAATCATCGTTCTCGTGACAAAGCCTCTACCCTGTGCCTTGGGTGCAAAACCCCGACCCAGTGGCATCTTCCAGAGCCTTTCCATTCAGTTCACCAGGGCCCCGCTGGCATCTTCACATGGTGCAGCAAAATAAAGGAAGCATAGGTATAAGCTGAGTAAAACCCACCCAAATGAACAAGCGCTCCAGAGACCTCTCTGCGCTAGCGCTCTCAGTGGTACAAGACAATTAGATAATTGGCAAGATTAGCCTAGAGCTGACACTCTACTTAAATAGACAAATGAGTCCAGATGGCTCTGAACAGCTGATTATCCAGCGTCATCGTTCTGTAGAACCAGCATGACCTGAGAAGCACAACGAATGAACGCAGCTCCCTCTCTGCAGTCACTAGGAGCTGGAGAGGTTCAGCCTTCGGTGGCCATTTATCTCCTTGTCACAGCAGAACATGGCACGGTGCAGCTCTTCAGACAGTCCCTGTGCCCCAGACTGGGCTTTAGCTTTGTTCCCCTCCAATACCACAGATCCAAGAGTCCTCATAGCAGGCTGAGCAGAACTCGGCGTGGATCACCTGCAAGGGAACAGCAGCAGGTGAGCAATGAGCAAAGACTTGCCTCCGCTTTGAGTTCCAAGCCAGCGCCACTGCAGAGGGCTGTTCATTACCATTTGGGGCCATTAGAAGACAGGAAGTTGGTTAGTACTGTCCCTACCGCCATGCAGGAAAGGAGAAGCAGAGGTGTCTCCAACTCCAGGGAATTCTTCCAATATTGTCTACTCTCTGCAGCGTCCCACACCTTGCAATGCCTTCAGGTGTAAACACCAAAAACCATATGTCAGTGCATCTGACTCCTCCCCAATTCCTTCAAGAAAGCATGCAGTTTTCTTCTCAAAAAGCCTGCAAGTTTCATTTATGTGAAGGGAGACTAAACTTCTCCTTTAACCTTTAAGTTCTGAAAGAAATTAGGATCAATAGTTGTTCCGGGGAGATCTTATTGCAGCCTTCCAGTTCCTAAAGGGGGCCTACAGGAGAGCTGGGGAAGGACTTTTTACTCAGGCATGTAGTGATAGGATGAGGGGGAATGGCTTTAAACTGGAAGAGGGCAGGTTCAGATTGAACATTAGGAAGAAGTTTTTCACTTTGAGGGTGGTGCAGCACTGGCACAGGTTGCCCAGAGAGGCTGTTGAGGCCCCATCCCTGGAGGTGTTCAAGGCCAGGCTGGAGGTGGCCTTGGGCAACCTGGTCTGGTGGGAGGTGTCCCTGCCTATGGCAGGGGGGTTGGAACTCGATGATCTTCAAGGTCCTTTCCAACCTAAACCATTTTACAATTCTATGATTCTTTCCAGCAATCCTCTCTTCTACGTAATGAATTGAGCCCAAAGCGAAGCTCAGTCACCCCCCAGCCCTCCAAAGACATGTGAAATCACACTGACCCTTTGCCACAACAGGCTACTCTTCCCTAACCCCCTACCCACCTTCACTTACAGAGCAACTTAGGTTTTGAAACCTCATACATGCACAAGCATGCTGTGCTGCTGACACACATCACCTGTTGAAAGACCAAGCGTCTGAGCGTTGTTTTGATGGAAATGCTGTAATATTAGCTCACCGGAATATTTCTATTTTGCTAGCTTATGTTCCTCACATCTGTTTGTGGAAGGTTACGTTCAGTCAGCACATCCAAAACCAGCATCAACTTCCATTACACACTGCAAGGCTCAACAACCCCTGGACTCAGGGGCTTGCTGGCAAGCTTCCTTATTCCTTTTCTGCTCCCCTACCAGTTATACTACCATTTTCCAGGAAATGTAATTCCATTTTCATTGGGAAATAACTAGTGCAAAGCAGCTACAGGTAGGTGAGTGATGAATTTTGAGTATGATATTGATATCTGTGTCTCAAACTTGTACAGTCTTTTACCATCAAAGCACTTTACAAGCATCCGTAATAAACCATCAGTGAGACAGGAGTGGATAATATAGTGCTGGGCTGGACCTGAAGACAGATGCCCTCAGATACCTTCTGACTGATAAGAAGAGCTGTTTTGAGAGTGCTACATCTAAGCAAACTATCAACCACCTTAACAGTTATTTAGGACCTCCTTTCTATGGTAGGTCCTAATGGGTTAAAATGCAAGCCTGGATTTATTGTGAAGGTTTAATCACTTTAAACAAAACAAAAATTTCAAGCACAGAGGAAGAAGAGCACTTGAGGCTTGGGTGAGATGGACAAGATAAAAAGCAAGGCCAATTTTCAGCCAATTGTGGCATTTCAACAGTGGCAGAACACTTGATCACTATCCCTTGGGGGAGACAGCGCTACAAAACCATAAAAAAATGAAGAGAGAAATCCACAAGGAGATGGGGAGGAAAGTTTTAAGAGCTATGACATAGTCCCTCACACACAATTGGCCAAAGCACAACAGGAGAGGAGAGCACGGCAGCAAAGACAGTCGTAACTACCTCTCCAAGCAAGTCCTTTGTCTCCATAAATAGCAACCACAACTCTGACCTACCCTCTTACATGGCTCTGTAGTCCATCTCTTACCTCCTGACTAGCCCTGCTGGGAAGAAAAACTCTGTGACTACCCAAACAAGATGTTAGCTACAGTAATATGTTGAAAGAAGGTACTCAAGTAGCTCCTACTCCTCTGGATTAGCTTTATCAGCTTATTCAGTGTGGATTGCTAATGCTTCATTTGCATGGTTACCCACTCACATCCACACCACACAGGCATGGATGGTGTCTACAGACAGCAGAGCTGGGAACCTGCAAAGCTTACAAAGTCATTTAAAGATGGTGGGTTGGAAATTATTTTCCATTTCTAACTGTAACTGTCTGGTAATTACGTACCTCTTGCTTCCTTTCTCCTTAACACGGGTGCACATAGTGATAGGAACTCCATCAAAGATTTAGCCCCCAACTGTGACGGTGTGCTCCCCACCAGGTACCAACCTGATCTCTGTCTCCCATAACTTTGCCCAAGCAATAACCACCCATGGTGGTCATAATGGCTGCATCTAGTCATCATGGCTTCATGCGGCTCAGTGTGGTTTCGGGGAGACAGATAACAACACAACAGCCAAGGGCTAACTCGAGCAATACTGATGCTGTGGTCAATACTTAAATATGACTACAGGTCAATCATCTTACCCCCATAAATAGTGAACAGCCCAAGAGCCCTTTGATCTCTCCTGCACAGCAGTGGGCTGCATGCCAGGATCTCCCCTTGAGCAGGGACGCCGCTCAAGGTTACTTCTCGCGATTCAGAGATTCCTTGCTGCAACAGATCCTCAGTAAGTGACTAATAGTATGCTAAACTTTGGAATCTTAGCTAAGTGATATAAAGGATTGATTGCGCATATATAATCCTTTAGACGTAAACCGTTGACCGAGTCTGGGACTAGGATTGGATCCAGCTGCACCTAGACTCCTCTCTGAGAAGGAGTTTAGAAAGCAAGGGGGTCCTTACTGAATCTCATGACTCAACAGGAGGGTCTCCCTGACAGCTCTCTCTGACCCTGTCCTCTATGTAGTAAATAGCCAAGTGTGCCAGTAAATAACCAAGTAAATAACCAGGATAGTAAATAACCATCTTGAATCTTGTTAAAACACTGCCGCATTTACCATCAAACTTTGTTAAATCCCTGCATTATATCAATAAATGTATTGCTGCTTCTCTCTCTGAGTGAAGCGCGTCATTCCATCCGTGACACCAACTCTAAACCCACCACGTCCAAAGGGAGCTCTCTCATGTTTCTGCAGTACTGATGGCAGTCGTCAAAACCAGAGCATCTTCTGCATAAATTCAACAGTAGTGGTAAAAGTCCACTGAAACCTAAGGAACTTAGCGCTGAAAGGTTTGTTTATAGGGCTGACAGCTCTTCGGAAAGGATGGAGCAGCCGAGTTCTGAATTGACCACCTCTCTCTGCAGTGGTGTTCCATAGCTTTGCCACTTTACAGCCGTGCTGCTGGGAAGCACTTCACGCCGGAGCAGTCTGATACAGCGAGGGCTCCAGCCACGCATTTGTCCATGCTCCCTGTCAACATCCAAGAAAAATAGTATTTGTTCAGATTTACACATGCACTGGCGTGTTTGTTCAAGGACGTGTCAAAGAAAAAAGGAGTCCTGAGCTGTCCTCTGCGGTACAAAGATATCCTAATACTGCACCTGCCTTTAAGGAGGAGCTCCTTTTGCTTCAGAGAGCTCTTGTGGTCCAAGGCGGGGGTCTGAGGTCTGACTGGATTAGGTTGTGCTAGAGCAATCCTGAGACCAAACTGCCCTGACTAGGCCTCAAGCACTCAGATAAACTCAGCTTATTTACACGAGTGTGGGAGGAATGGAGAAAGCTTTCAATGCCATTGGAAAAGGACAAACAGAGTAAGAAGCCAAAGACTCCAATGCACTGCAGTAAGGTCAGAAAAGTTTGGACAAACCTGAAAAATAAGTGCACAGATTCTCTCTAGTTGCCCTCTCTAGAGGGCAACTGAGATGATTAAGGGATTGGAGCACCTCCCTTATGAGGAAAGGCTGAGAGAGCTGGGACTCGTTAGCCTGGAGAAGAGAAGGCTGAGGGGAGACCTTATTATGGCGTACAAGTATCTAAAGGGTGGGCTGAAGGAGGATGGAGCCAGGCTCTTTTCAATGGTTCCCAGTGACAGGACGAGGGGCAATGGGCACAAGTTAGAACACAGGAAGTTCCGTTCAAATACACGGAAACACTTCTTTACGGTTCAGGTGACAGAGCACTGGCACAGGCTGCCCAGGGAGGCGGTGGAGTCCCCTTCTCTGGAGAGTTTCAAGACCCGCCTGGATGCAGTCCTGAGTGATGTGCTCTGGGCAATCCTGCTTTGGCAGGGGAGTTGGGCTAGATGATCTCTAGAGGTCCCTTCCAACTCTGAAACTCCGTGATTCCGTGACTCTGTATCTTAAAGTATTGATCACAGTTCTGAAACAGGAACAGAAATAACACCTGATGCAGAAACCAGGAATCTGGGAGATGGGGCAGTACTTGACCCTTGCACAAATCTCAGCTCTAAAACTTGGTCACGGATTTAACTGATTGTTTTAAATATGTAATTTGGCCAATGGTCAGATAGCAACGGAGAAATAGTCTGTTTTTTCCCTCAGACCCACCGTGCCTGTGAGCACAAACCACCTGGCTGTTGAGCCTGCACGCACCTTTCCAAGCAGGCAGGCTCTCTGTCAGGAGAGAGTTTTCCACTCCCTTACCCCCAGGTGTTATGTTGGATCAGTGATCACAAATTGCATTTCTACACCTGCTCCAGTCTCCCTTTCTTGGCAAGTATTCATAGAATGGTTTGGGTTAGAAGGGACCTTCAAGATCATCTAGTTCCAACCTGAAGAAAGCTATGAGATCTCCTAGCATAGGATGGTCTGGCCAGCATTTTTGGGGGCCTTGTTATGGGTCTAAAGAAGAGCGCTCCGAATAAAACCAGGTTTCATCTGAAGCACCAGGAGGCTAATTCATAGAATCATAGACTCATAGAATGGTTTAGGTTGGAAGGGACTGTAAAGATCACCTAGTTCCAACCTCCCTGCCATGGGCAGGGACACCTCCCACCAGCCCAGGTTGCTCAAAGCCCCATCCAGCCTGGCTTTGAACACTTCCAGAGATGGGGTGCCCACAGCTTCTCTGGGCAACCTGCGCCAGGGGCTCACCACCCTCAGAGTGAAAAATTTCTTCCTAACATCTAATCTAAATCTATATTTTTCCAGTTTGAAGCCCTCATCCTATCACTACATGCCCTTGTAAAACGTCCCTCCCCAGCTTTCCTGTAGCCCCTTTAGGTACTGGAAGGGGCTCTAAGGTCTCCCCGGAGCCTTCTCTTCTCCAGGCTGAACAACCTCAACTCTCTCAGCCTGTCCTCACAGCAGAGGGGCTCCAGCCCTCAGAGCATCTTTGTGGCCCTCCTCTGGACCCGCTCCAACAGGTCCATGTCCTTCTTCTGTTGGCGGCTCCAGAGCTGGAGGCAGCACTCCAGGTGGGGTCTCACCAGAGTAGAGGGAAAGTCACCTTCTCCTTCCTATTCCCTTTCCCTTGTCCTTTATTCCCAAGGCATACCTTCCTCCCTCCTGGCAGTAGTTTTCCTGCTCACCCTCCCTCTAAAACTCCAGTGATCTAACCCCAGCACATACCCTAACCTCCCTTCACATGCCCAACCCTTCTGCCCAACACAGCATCAGCACGTTTTACACCCCTCAGTTTCAAGAAGATAACCCACAAACTTGTCACCACCCTTTTTTCCCCTGTTTTAAGCAGTGGTCTGGACATACAGAGGAGAGAATAAACAGCCAAGAAAAAAGATCCCCAATTCCCTTCCCACTTCAGATCAGAATTTGCACAACAAACAAACATCTGGGAGCAAGGGCGACATCAATGTGATGCACTTCAGCAGCAGCACCCCTGGCCTCCACCTTTGCAGGGATCGAGCACACCCCAGTTAAAGCCCTGAGGACACGGTGGGGAGAAGCCACAGCAGGAGCACTAGCATGAGGCTCCTTGCAGTGTGCTTCCTGAGCCCACTTCTCCTTTCTGCTATGGCTTATGTTCCATGAGGTCACACCTCCCCTTCCACTCTTTTCAGAGATACAAGGACAGGCTGAGGCCCACACCGCCCTGCATCAAGGCACAGGGGTACCTCCTGGGAGTAACTTCTGGAGACAGACCTGCAGCAGCAGCTGTCAGGGGAATCACAGAATCATTGGTTGGAAGATGACCTTTAAGATCATCAAGTCCAACCGTTAACCTAACACTGCCACCACTAAACCATGTCCCTCAGCACCACATCTACCCATCTTTTAAATATCTCCGGGGATGGTGACTCCACTACTTCCCTGGGCAGCCTGTTCCAATGCTTGACAACACCTTCAGTGAAGAACTTTTTCCTAATACCCAATCTAAACCTCCCCTAGTGCAACTTGAGGCCATTTACTCTTCTATTACTTGGGAGAAGAGACCGCCCCGCACCTGGCTACACCCTCCTTTCACATAGTTGTAGAAAGTGATAAGGTCTCCCCTCAGCCTCCTTTTCTCCAGGCTGAACAACTCCAGGTCCCTCAGCCGCTCCTCATCAGACTTGTGCTCCAGACCCCTCACCAGCTCTGTTGCCTTTCTCTGGACACGCTCCAACACCTCAATGTCTTTGTCGTAGTGAGGCGCCCAAAACTGAACATAGAATTTGAGGTGGGGCCCCACCAGTGCCAAGTACAGGGGGACGATCACTGCCCTAGTCCTGCTGGCCACACTATTCCTGACACAGGCCAGAGTGCTGTTGGCCTTCTTGGCCACCTGGGCACACCGATGGCTCATCTCCAGCCGGCTGTCAGCAACACCCCCAGGTCCTTTTCTGCCAGGCAGCTTTCCAGCCACTCTTCCCCAGGCCTGTAGCGCTGCATGGGGTTGTTGTGACCCAAGTGCAGGACCCGGCACTTGGCCTTGTTGAACCTCCTACCATTGGCCTCGGCCCGTGGATCCAGCCTGTCCAGATCCCTCTGAAGGGCCTTCTACCCTCCAGCAGATCAACACTCCCACCCAACTTGGGGTGCCATCTGCAAACTTACTGAGGGCGCACTGGATCCCCTCGTCCAGGTCATTGATAAAGATATTAAAGAGAACCGGCCCCAGTGCTGAGCCCCGGCCAGTAGCCACCTGTTTCCACTGCATGATGCAATGGATCACCACCCTCTTACGCATGTGATGCTGTAAGAGAGAAGAGGAAGTCCTGACCCATTCTGTGTCAGCACAAGTGTCTGGTATGTTAAGAAACTTCCTGGGGGCTGTGCAACCAGCCAGCTGTGGTCAATGGGAGCCTGCAAATCCTAAAGACTCGAAACTGAAAGGACACAATTTTCAGCTGTAATTTCGCTCCTTGTATGCATCAGTTCTCTGATGACTCCTTCCTACCCCTACCGTTCAGAGGGAAGCTGAGGGTATACCGGCTACATCAGCCAGTGGCTATGCAGGGAAAGCTCTGGCACAGAGTCCTTGCAGGGCTTGTGTGGGGAATGGAGGGCTAGAAACAAGTACTTGTGAGGACAGCAGCCTCCTGTCACTCCAATAAATGCTCTCCGAGATCTGAATTTTCAGGTAACATGTCACATTAGACCAAAGCCCTACAGTATGTTAAATGTCTTCTGCAGAGATTTTGTCTGATCTCTTTTTGCTGCCAGGGTAGTTTTGAAAAAAAGATGCAATCTGCATATAACCTGGAGTTATTCAGATACCCTCTGTTCCCTTCAAAGCAGAGAGGAAAAAGACTGACAGTACGGGAGCTTAAAAGCCTCTGCTCTGGCAGAAAGACAATTTCCCACAGAGCAGGTACTGCCTGCAGGTACAGCTACCTTTCCAGCACCTCCTCTGAGTCTTAGACGGGAGGTGGTGGGGCTATAAACAAACCACGGACAACTTTACCAGGTGCCTAGAGGGCAAGCTGGAGTGTGCCTGAGGAGAGGTTGGTATAACTGAGCCAAACTTTCAAGAGCTCCCTTTGAAGTTGAATATATCTTATTTCCAATCAATAAAGGAAACAGTCAATTCCTGTTTTCCTATAGAAAAGAGGGTAATGACTTCACCAAGGCTTTCAACAGGTTTGCGGGTTAGATGAATGGACAGTGGGGTGGATTGGGAACTGGCTGACAGATAGAGCTCAGAGAGTTGTGGTTAGTGGTGCAGAGTCTGGTTGGAGGTCAGTAACAAGTGGTGTCCCTCAGGGGTCAGTACTGGGTCCAGTCCGGTTCAATATATTTATCAATGACATGGATGAAGGGATAGAGTGTACCATCAGCAAGTTTGCTGATGACACAAAACGGGGAGGAGTGGCTGACACTCCAGAAGGCTGTGCCGCCTTACAGCGTGACCTGGACAGGCTGGAGAGTTGGGCAGAGAGGAACCCAATGAAATTCCACAAGGGCAAGTGTAGGGTACTGCACCTGGGGAGGAATAGCCCCATGCACCAGTACAGGTTGGGGGCTGACCTCCTGGAGAGCAGCTCTTTGGAAAGGGACCTGGGAGTCCTGGTGGACAACAGGGTGACCATGAGCCAGCAATGTGCCCTGGTGGCCAAGAAGGCCAATGGCATCCTGGGGTGCATCAAGAAGAGTGTGGCCAGCAGGTCGAGGGAGGTCATCCTCCCCCTCTTCTCTGCCCTGGTGAGGCCACGTCTGGAGTACTGTGTCCGGTTCTGGGCTCCCCAGTTCAAGAAGGACAGGGATCTGCTGGAAAGGGTCCAGCAAAGGGCTACAAAAATGATTAGGGGATTAGAACATCTCTCTTATGAGGAAAGGCTGAGGGACTTGGGGCTTTTGAGTCTAGAGAAAAGAAGACTGAGGGGGGATCTTATCAATAGTTAAAGGGAGGGTGCCAGGTGGATGGGAACAGTCTTTTTTCAGTGGTGCCTAGTTATAGAACAAGAGGTAACAGGCACAAACTCTAGCATAGGAAATTCCATCTAAACATGAGGAGGGACTTCTTTCCTTTGAGGGTGGCAGAGCACTGGCACAGGCTGCCCACAGAGGTGGAGGAGTCTCCCACTCTGGAGCCATTCCAAACCCGCCTGGATGCTGTCCTGTGCAACTGCTGTAGGTGCCCCTGCTCTGGCAGGGGGGTGTTGGGCTAGATGATCTCCAGAGGTCCCTTCCAACCCTGACCATTCTGTGATCGTCTCCTAGTGCTTTGGTCAATATCTTTTTTTTCTTTCACAACCTCATTTCCTAATTTCCTTTCAGATCTACAGCTACCACAGAACCAACCACAAGACGCATCTTTGATTACATCAAAAGCACGTCTCCTTTAACAATGCAGATCTTTCTTCATATTTCACGGCGTTATCATCACTAGAAGAAAAGTCACAGTTTCAGACTGACCGTCCTGAGGTCAATTTTTCTGCTGACATGTACCCAGACCAAACCAGGACTGTTCCCAACTAAGTCACAGGGATGCTGACTCCTTTAGGTTTCTGAAACTGCCCTGGGATTTGGCCCGCAATGGCACTGCCCAGCCGTCTCAAATCTCAGGGCAGCATTATCTCCGTTCCACAGATTGAGAAAGAAGGGCAAAGAGAAGTGCACTGATTTGCCCACACAGCAAAATGAATACCAAGAATAAGAGCAAACCCCCTGAATGTTTCTCCCTCTATGCCTACTACTAAGATTTCAATGAAAAGTGGCAAGATAAGAGTATATATTTGTTGCCTGTTACTCCTGTGCCTACTCATTAGAGAATAAGCCTGAAAAATAAAGAATCTTTACTTCAAATTAAACAGATCAGATCTATGTTGCAAAACTACCCTGATGTAATTCAGGGAAAGGTGGCAAAAGATACAATCCCGTATCAACACGGTTTGGCAAGGGTCCCTGGTGTCAACACGACGACAGTCAAAAGAGCTGGCACGGTTTATTTCACCCAGAAAAATAAGGAGTCTTGCCATGTCTGCGCTGGTTAGTAAGTGCCCTGGGCAAAGCACTCTTTCCCCAGGCTTGGCTGTGCTGCGCCACTCAGGATGGACTGCTGCAGCTGGTATTTTCGTAACTCCCTTTAGTGCTAAAGTCACTTCTTGAGTACTAGCTTAAAAAAAAAAATAAATAAAACACCCATTCATTCTCTGTACAGTCTTTTACGCGTTTCCCAATATCAAGTATTTTTCTTAAAGAACACACAAAGTGATAAAACAGTTTTCAAAGCAGAATAATGTCAGTACTCTAGTTTACTTTGTAATTGTCAGCTTCGACCTTTTTCATTGTATAAAACGTATTCGGTATCTAAGATTATTGCAATAGGAGTCAATAAAAACTAGCCTTCCTGTTGCAGCCATAGCATTGACCTTTTTTACTCTCTTATTGCTCACAGCTCGACAAACTCCTGAATTTCTTTTCTTGCATACATCCTTAGAAATGATGTAGAGACACCACAATTTGAATCACGCTGTCGACTCAGCATCAAAGCTAGCGGATCTCACGTTCAAGCGCACAGCAAAGTCATGAACGTAACCCTTGGGCTTTTCTCTACTTACCAATACATCAGATTGAGACCTCTTGTTTCTAAAATGATACTCGCACCTTTGTGCCCTCCGTAACCTTTCAGGATTCCCCCAGTATAATTAGAGCCAGAGTGCAAAATGTGCTCATTCACCTCTGCACGGTGATTGTGAAAAAAAGGAAGCGAAAAAGGTTGGTGGCGTTTTATTTGGTCTTTCTCCATCAAAAAAAAAAAAAAAACCCTCCGTAACACTAAAACATCTGAAGGAGTGAAGCTAAGGCTGAACGTAGAGTGTCATCAACGCCGAGCTAATACGTGACTAAGCTTTGACTTAACGTCGGACTGTCACACAAAGCTCTTCTGTGTCCTCTTCCTCCCAAAGCTCCCCAGCAGCTTTCGTCGGCACTTGCCCTTCCCAGGATTAGCCCAAATTAGGTCAGAGTTTATCTGAGGAGGGGAGGGACTCTCTTTTCTGCTTTCTGTTTGCACACTGCTGAGGAAGAGAAGATCAGGGGCTCCTTCAAATTGTAAAAATAAGAACTGGTGCTGGGATCTGTCAGATACACTGGCATAATTCCAGAAGAACTCTCAGGAGTTAATGATAACTGAGTGATGAGATGTAAACTTTGGAGTTCAGACTCAGATCCCCCCCTTATGACTACAAAACCACAGGATAACAGCACTGAGCTCCAGGAATTATTCTCCCTTCAAATTGATGAACAGAAACCTGGATTGCTGGTGGTGACATTTATTTTTTGTACTTTCATAAATTAATTTTTCTGATAAACTTGGGAGTGTCACTTGTGCTGAATTATTATTTATTTTTTTAAGTGAATTTAAGCTCATTTGAACACCCTGAGATATATTGGAAACTTGTTCAAATTAGTCTCTTTCCATCCTACGCTGATCCGCTATGGGCAAACCTCTTGGTCAGCATGAAGACCTTCTGGAGTTTCAGGACGAGTAAATTACAGAAGGAGGCAGAGTTAACTAAGCAGCATCCTTTAATGACCCACTAAAAATTACACTGCTGCACGATGATGTAGTGGAGACTATGTAAAGCCCAGGTGAAAACAATAGTAAAAGGACTCCTAGGTGCAAGGTTTGGGTAAAAACTTGGGTATCACTTGTGTGATAGGAGGTTCTCCAGACCTTTACATGGCATTCCCTGAACAACTGTCCCACCACTGGAACAGGTTTAAGATGTTATTAGGCTGCACACAGGAAAACCAGCAGAGATTATCACAGAAACAACAGGATCCTGGGGAAAAAAAAAATGTGTCAGATTTGAGATTTACCTGAAAAATGTGGGGGGAGGGTGGGCAGGAAAGAGGGAAGGAAGCCAAATGCAGCCCCACAGGATGTGAAGTAAAAGTAAGTGTAACCTTAGTTTATACACACAGTGCTGCTTCCTGAGCTGGTTTTCTCACAAGCAGAATAGGAGTCATGTTCAGTTCAAACAGAAAAATTAGTTTTCTAAAAACACACAATCTGCCTAATGAATAAAGAGAAGATCATGAACTGAAAATCCGTATCCTTCAGGAGATGGTAAAAATCCCTCCAAGTTACGACAATGCAACCGTTGGCAGTTCCTCGCATACCTGACGTTCGCTTTTTACAAAAATCTGCAAAGTAACAACACTGGTTAAAAGTAAGGGCAGAAATTTCACCCGGTCAAGTGTGCACGGTGGGGACCTTGCTGTCATTGGAGAGCCAGCAATCCTCTTTTGGACGTGACGTGGTTATGGCCAGATGGGGGGGGAGGGAAAGTATGAATGTCATTGATAAGGCCATTTTGGTACAATCCATTGGGAGACATTAGTGCAAGCGTACAATAATCCTGGGATTGTAAAAAAAAGATAGCCCAAAGGAATTTTGGACATGGACACATCTCAGTTTTACTGCTTTGCAGAAAATAATGCCACCCTGGTGAAGGCAAAGCAGTCTCCCCAGAGCCACTCATTGAGAAGGAGAGACACCACATAGGAACTTAGACAATAAAGCAGTCGTCAACACAAGCTAATGCAGATGCCTGTGATCCGGACCACTGCAACTCTCCAATTATTACTGCCCCCAGCATCAGCCCTGCAAGGCTCTGCTCACCACACTGTCTCCTCCCCAGCTTTTAGTGATGAAGAACAAGGGAGCTGAGCTCAAGGCATCCGAAAACAAATTAAGAACACCCAGATAAATTCAAAATGCACTTTCAAATACATTACCATCCAACTAATCTGCTGTAATTTCAGGGTACGTGCGTCCTACTCTCGCAGACGCTATAGTTTACGGGCAGCAATCCTGTTGCCTGCAGTCAGGTTACTTTTCTGAATAAGGATTTCCGGATCCTTCCCTCTAAACAGAAAACCATTCAAGCCACATGCAGACTAGACCAAAAAAGTGAAGTAGCGATAGTACAGCCTGCAACTTCATTTCACAAGGCTTGCCGTGATGTGACTTTTCTTCCCGCAAGCCCACATTATTATTGCTTACAACAAAGGTGCATCATAATCTATGGTTTAATAAACAAGATTTTTTTTAAAATACTGGACCCTTTATGAGGAAGAGTCTGCCTACCCGCTGCCTACAGAAATTTATGTAAATATCAGTCACCCGCTATTTTTAGGCAGAACTTATTATCAGCTTGTTAAAGTCCTATTAAGAGTCATACATATATACAGTTGATATATATATATATAAATCACTGATGTTTCTGTAATATCCCTTAGCAGTCTACAGAAATCCCAGATTCACTAAGGCCAAGCACTATTTTCTCTCCAGCACTCCTTCCTAAGGAAAAGTGATTTCAGGCGGTAAAGCTGAACTGGGGATTATCTTTATGCAGCAAGATCTTGGCTGCATGACAGAAAAATTAAAGGAGCCTGCTGATCAGCTGGAATACTACAGCTCCAAGTATGTTTGGATGACAGCCAAAGTCTTGGAATTGTTTTGCCATGAAATCTGCTTTTAGACAGGAAGAACAGGAAAGTTTTCAGTCTGGAAGAGGCTTCGTGATGAAAAGCTTGGAAATCAAGCCCATTATTCACATCCAATCAAGCCTGCCCCTCCCCGCTCCCCTCTCCAGCCCCAGCACAGCCATACAAGCGCATCCCACGCACCGCACATGCTTTTGGACTTTATTTTCGATAAAGTCGCTCAATATTTAATTCAAAATTATACCGCTGGTTTGAGCGAGCTGTGCTTCTTTCACATAATACAGGTCACAGAGATGACTGTCCTTTAAAATGCGTTCGTTGCCAGTACTAGACGCAATCCAGACCTCCTGGCTGCTAAAGACAAAGTAAGTTCAGGTGTTACAAAGAGGCTCTCCCTGCTTTTTCCGCTGCCTGCCCGCACCTGCGGTGGCACTTCAGCCATCCCATACCCTTTAGCTGCCACCTAGGGTTCTGCAGGGCCAGTACAGCACAGATATGTATTTAAAATGCAGACGGCGTGTAGGAGTGTGCCCTCGTGGCCGCAGTACGGGGAGCTCTCCAGGGCTGCTCTTGCCGGTGAATTATTGCAGCCACGAAGTCAGCAAGAACACAGTCCAGGGCCTAATCCTGGAAATCTCAGGCCGTTAAAAAGCAGAGCCCGCACAGCTGTGAAGCACTCCCTGAAGCAGACTATTTGGCCGGCTTTGCTCCACCTGGGATACCCAAGGAGCATCCTCCATCCCTACCCAGGCCTGCGTGTAGCTGGGCAGCCGCCCTCTGCGCCCAGCGAGGACTCGATGCGGTGGAGAAGCAGCCCCAGTAGTTGCGAGAGCACTTGCTCTGCACCGATCCCATCTTTGTTTCCATACAAAGTGTTCAAAAGGTTTTCGTAACGCCGGCTCGTCTCCACCCTAGATATTCGACTATAGAGGTATTGCTGAGGTTTCACAACAATAAATCCAGTTTCACAACTCCCTCCTATTGAATCAAAAATTACCTTGCATCAGATGGCAGCAGCCTAAGGTTTGCTCGGTCAAATTTCCGTAAGAAGTTGTGACGAGTTAACACTGCCGTAGCAGGCTTCGGGCTAGCTCAAGTACTGTCCCCTCCTCTGTCACGCTGGCAGGGACACCACAAACTCCCCGGCAGCTGCTCTAGTGCTTTGGGTGGGATGGCAGCTGCACGTCCTCAGCTGATCTGTGCTCTGCTATGGAACAAGAGGTAACGGGCACAAACTTGAGCATAGGAAGTTCCGTCTTAACACAAGGAGGAACTTCTTTCCTTTGAGGGTGGCAGAGCACTGGCACAGGCTGCCCAGAGAAGCTGTGGAGTCTCCCACTCTGGAGACATTCCAAACCCACCTGGATGCCGTCCTGTGCAACTGCTGTAGGTGCCCCTGCTCTGGCGGGGGAGTTGGGCTAGATGGTCTCCAGAGGTCCCTTCCAACCCTGACCGTTCTGCGATGCTGTGATTGCTGGCATGGCAGCGTTAGTCTGCTCGAGCTGCGTTGAACCGGCACGCGTTGCCTTCCCGATATGTCCATGGAAAGCCGTGGGCACTTCCACAGGGCACTGCCACCGGGGTTCCAGCACTGCTCTCCGATTTGAATCCAAGTCTGATCCAGCCTGTCTCACATCCAGTCTTGCCCTCTCTGCCTTTCTCCCTCCCCCAGAACCACCACCAATTTAAACTGGATCTTAACTCCGAATTATTTCAAGTAACCCACCTCCCCACAAGTGGTGTAATAGCCAGTTGTTCTAGAAAATTAACTTCATTAAAAGATTCATTGGTGTGATTTGCATGATTGAAATACAGCTTTTAGCCTGACAGGTGTAGATAAAATAACTTCAAATTACTACATAGAGACCGTTTGCCTCCAAGTTATTTTTGTTCCAAGCTTGGGAGGGCATGACAATTGTCATACACGCGTACGGCAGGGAACGCGGCAGGGGTTTTAGTCACCGAAGGTTAAGCATGACTGAGAGACATTCAGGCATTGCTTTGAAGCCTTTTGTCTGTGCTACATCTATACTTAGCAACCTATAGGCAATTTCATAATGACAGTTTTGCCCAGCTGTCTCTAGGGTCGCTTGTGGCTGCTGCAGAAATACTGAAGCAGTCATACAGCCCCTCGTGGCCTTGAGAACTGAAGAGAAACAGTTCGTTACAACCTCAAACGTAATTAATTCACAGCTACTGAGCATCTCCTTGGCAAGCCGCTGGGCAGAGAAGAACCTAATGAGCTTCAACAAAAGCAAGTGCAAGGTCCTGCACCTGGGGAGGAAGAATGCTAGGCACCAGTACAGGTTAGGGGCGGACCTGCTGGGAAGCAGCTCGGAGGAGAAGGATCTGGGGGTTGTGGTAGACAGTAAATTATCCATGGCCCAGCAATGTGCCCTTGTCGCCAAAAAGGCCAATGGAATCCTGGGCTGCATAGGGAAGAGTGTGGCCAGTAGGTCGAGGGAGGTCATTCTCCCCCTCTACTCTGCACTGGTGAGGCCACAACTGGAATACTGTGTCCAGTTTTGGGCTCCCCTGTTCAAGAGGGACAGGGAACTGCTGGAGCGAGTCCAGCGAAGAGCAACTAAGATGATTAAGGGCTTGGAGCACCTCCCTTATGAGGAAAGGCTGAGAGAGCTGGGACTCTTTAGCCTGGAGAAGAGAAGGCTGAGGGGAGACCTTATTATGGCGTACAAGTATCTAAAGGGTGGGCTGAAGGAGGATGGAGCCAGGCTCTTTTCAATGGTTCCCAGTGACAGGACGAGGGGCAATGGGCACAAGTTAGAACACAGGAAGTTCCGTTCAAATACACGGAAACAGTTCTTTACGGTTCAGGTGACAGAGCACTGGCACAGGCTGCCCAGGGAGGTTGTGGAGTCCCCTTCCCTGGAGATTTTCAAGACCCGCCTGGATGCAGTCCTGAGTAATGTGCTCTGGGCAATCCTGCTTTATCAGGGGAGTTGGACTAGATGATCTCTAGAGGTCCCTTCCAACTCTGATGATTCTGTGATTCTGTGAGGCAAAGTCTACCTACCTTGGCTCACAGAAGCTGTTTACAGCCCTCAGCTGCTTGATCTCACCTTGTCCCTTCAGCCGTAAGAAGGAAGAGAGTCTACGTTATGGACAAGACAGCTCCTGTAGCTTTGAAAGAGGCTTATAGAGTTGAACGAGGAACAAGTTATGCCTCCATGACCTGAAGCCCCTCAACAGTCCTACCCCTGATGCCCAGGCAGGGTACTCTCACCTACAGCCAGCCCTGATCTCACGGATAGCATCTTACAGGCTTTGAGGAGACTTCTTAATGGAACCCCTCCAGCACACTTCTCATTTGGATATATGTTTTATCTATAGGACACTCTCTCTTGTTACAGAACCATCAGAATCCACAGATTTTATGCATTTACAGCCCATGGTATGCTTCATCCAGGTCATCAAATCCATCATGTAGATTTTTCAAATTCTTCTGCCATCAGCTCCAGGACAAGAGTGAAAAGAGTTGGGGTGGCCACACCACTCTGTAGTCTAGTAGAGCTCAGCTAGCAGGTGATACCTGGCTCTCCTGATCCACTCTGCAGTAGGGTGGCACAGATTTATCAATAGATGGCATTGATCAACTAATGGAAGATAAAACGAGGCATGGACATCTTCCAAAGACATGAACTTTTGCATCTTGGGCATGTTATTATAACATTCTCATAGTAGTAGGGGAAATTGCCTCTATTCCTGACCTACTGCTGTCATGAAAGCTGTTTACATTGTACTGAAATCTGCGTTAAAAGGGACTTTTTCTGTTGCAAGAATAATGCCGAGTTTCTGAAGATGACCAGTTATTGACAACTTTTATGTTATACAGGGGATGTGCTTTTCTATTAGGTTGCATACCTGCGGGGAACATTTTGTTTATGAAGTTATCTTACTGCTTCATGACTCCTTTCTGATCCTGAATATCCTCAGAAAACAAATTTAAATGCCTTGCCTGTCTTTTGAAAGGTGTGGAATAACAAACATTCCCAAAGGCAATGCCTCGAAGCGTGGTTTATTTCCTCTGAGCGCCGCTAAGTAAGGTTGTCTGAGTCATGGGTTTTTCTGCCTGCTTACGTCTGTAGTCTGACTATTACCCCTAAGTACAGTGCCGAAGTCCAGTGTCGCAAGTCCAAGGGTTTCTGTTTCCTTCTTAAGTATAGCTGGAGGTTTGACTTTGCTCTGGCAGCCCCGCTGTACCAATCGCACCGAATCCTGAGCGCTCAGCATTTCTCAGCAAAGCTGAACTGTGCCTGCTCTGAGGACGAAGCAGAACGGCACGTCTTGCTTTTCCCTTCGGAGGGGTCAAAATTCAACTGAACAGCGGCGGCAGAAGGGCTCTGACAGACGCTGCTGCCCCAGGGCGGCTCACGGTACTAAAGCTAAGTGAGCTCCCTGATCCCAGGAAGAGGAGGCCATGGCCTAGCTCAGCTCTTTGCAGCCTTACACATCCATAGTATTCAGCCTGATCTTGTTCCCCTCCTCATCACCTGGAAAATATATATACATATGTGTGTATATATATCTCTCTATGTGCTGACCCAGGGAGAAGGGAGGAGGGAAAACCAGCCAATCTGCAGCCCATAAATCCCTTCACCTCCTGCTGGCATAACCTGAGATTTGGAGGGTTTGTCTGCCTGGTCCCCCTTACCCACCCGACTCCTTCTTCAGGACATCATTTTTCCACGCACGTCTGTCTACCCTTGGGCAACTGTCAACTTTGCTTGCATCTAATGCCAGATTTAGATACTACCAAATAGTTTAACACACTATGAAGAGAGAAATTTGGACATGACCTTGAGACCTAGTGTTGTCTCAGAACTCCTGAGCAATACACTCAGTACCAGTTTTCCCCTTCCCTAAAATCAAGTAACAACCAAGTTCTCCTTTGCAGACCACTGTGCTGGTACTACCTAACAGTGATGAGGTACTCCGATAAACTGGTATCGGAGTCCACCGAAATACCATTTATTTACTCTGGCCTTCAAAAGGGATCATCTTTCCCAATTTATCGATTGGGTTTGTGGTTGCTTGGGTGTGACAATTTTATGCTTACACCTGTTGGTACTTACACTGTCAAAGCATTTTGACATAGTATGGTGCAAACAGACGTGTCGCTGCATGAAAACTGAAAGTTCGTCTGCACAAAGAACTCAGATTCATTAGACTAAAACAGCTTTCAGATCGGTTTCATTTGGTAAATCTCCACAACTCTCCTGTGTGGGTATTACCGAAAGTGTTTAAGAATCCTTAGGCTGGCACCGCGCCATACACCAATAGCAGAGTATTCACGCAAAGGAATTAAGCTGTTGAGCTGTTCTGTATTAGCAGACGCTATTTTATTAAATCAGATTTCATCTCAAGAGAGGTTGGGAAAGAGAAGGGGAAGGGAGTGCTAGGTTATTATCATTCTCCGCATCTTTTTTTGCATTGTTAAGTTGGTTTGTGGAATGGTTATACGGGTATGCTTGCAAAACTAATTCTAATTCACTGCATAATCCTATTTGTTTACTTTGGCTCCAAAGACAGCTGAGTGCAACATGTCAATGTATGTGTTCTCGACACTAGGGCTCTCTTACGTGTCACCACAGGTATATTTTATCTCACAGCTGGCATCTACACATTTATTTTGTTCCCCAAACAGTCATAGGAGAATGGTTTCAGAGAGACAAAGGAAAATATCTGCTCCGTTCAGGAGTCACAAGCGAGCAGGAAAAACTTAAGAGTGAGTAAAACTATACTATGGACCATGAGGTCAAAACGGAAACCAGACATTGTTTTGTTTGTAGTTAAAGTCCAAAGCAATTTCAAATTATGTCAAAACCCAACCCCCTTTGGCTGAAAGAGGATCACTGCCTTTGAAAGCGAGTCAAGAAAGGGATGCTTAATCACAGTCGTGGCTTCTGCCTTCAAGCGCTGCAGCTAGACCTAAAGACAAATATACACTGACCTGAAAATCCAGTACAGTATCTAATTTTTCTCACACTTCTCATGTTGGATCAACCCCAAAAAAGGGCGGAGAACAGGCTTAAGGAGGTGTGTAGTCTCTGCTGTATTGCTGCTGCTTGCAATCCCCACTATCTCCATCATCCTCATGTAGCCCTGTGCAGTCTCTTCTCTGCTGTGTTATTACCTGAGCTTCACCTAGCTCTTTCCCACCAGCTTTCCAATTCAAGACTTTTCTTCCTCCGTCTTCTCAATTTGCCACAACCATCCACAGCAATTCCATTTTCTGCTCGAGGAACCACCCCATCCCTCAGTTGTATACTTTATCATCATCACCACAACTTCTTTCCATTCGCAGCCCTTTTTTCTTCCATTCAAAAGAAGGGTGTTGAATTAAGGCATCCTTTGCAAACAGTTCCTCTCCAGTTCCTCATCTAATGTATAGCTGGCCATTGGCCACCAGCTGCCTAAGCTTTTTCCAGAGACACCTTCATCCTGTGAGATCTGGTTTGCCAGCAGTGATTACACTTTGGGCCTTCTTGGCTTCATCCTCTTCTATCCCTTAACATGGTGCTATTTCTCATCATTCTGTATCCTCTTCTGCTTTTGATTCCTTTCCCCTTCCCTCCCATGTCAAATTCTCTTCACCTAACCCAGTCCTACCAGTTCCTCCACACCTGTCACCTGGATTGATGCTACAGATCATCTCTGAGAGAAGTCCTGTAGCAAGGGTGGTCTTCCTTATCACAACAGTGTTCTCTCCTCTTCCAGAGACACCATCTGCCCCAGTTTGCCCTTTGCCTCTAACATTATGCCTTTCCACCAGTTATCTTTGCACAAGATGTTACTGATTTCACCCAAGAAAATTTAGCCATATTCATTTCCCCACAACTCTCCTTTTATCCTCCTGTGTCACCAGATCAGACTTTTTTCATCCTCGCAGGGGCTGATCTTGCTTCCAGACTAGGACAACAAATGCCACCACTACTACAACAGAACAAAACAAAAAAAAAATCCCAACAATCCAACCACTCCCCCCTCCCCCCCAAAAAAAACCCAAACAAACAGAATACATCAGCCAGAGCTTATTCCGTAAAGAAGAGAGGAAAAAGAACATTCAGATCCCTGAACAAAATACCTCAGCATCCTTTCAGAGCAACCATCAGTTCTTCCCTCAAAACAATCCAGAGAGGAACCACTAGCTACAAACACAGTTCTCCTGCGGGACCTTTCCTTGGGCAAGCAAGCAGTCCTGAGAGGAGGTCAAACCCTACCTGCTCCTCTTGTGCTGGGGCCCAGTAGATCGGCTGGGTATGATGCTCCTGGGCTCACTCCCAGCACCTGTTTTGTACAGGACCAGCTGCTCCCCTACATCCTTAAAAGCCTTTGCTCCCCCTTACATTGCTTTTTTTCTAACTCCTCATTTGCACTGGTGACCCCATCCCACCTGGGTGATGGATGTAGCTCACACCTGCTTCTATCCCCTCCCCTCATCCTGGTCCTAAACCTGCCATTCTCCCCTCCCAATGCAGACCTAAAAGGCTCTCCCAATTACTGATGTCCACACAAGGTCGCTGTCTTCCTGAAACGCTTCCATATTTTCCTACTTCCTTCCATCTCAAGGCTTTCTTAATGCACTGCTACACTAAGAAGATCTTTAGAAAAGGTCTGCTGAGACCACCATCTGTCAGGCTGTACTGCAGCTTCTCAGTTTCCTTCTACCCTGCCAAAACACCTTCAGCCTTTGACCAAGACCGAGCTCCTCGGGGTGGGAATATTTGCTCAGAACTTGTTAGCACCGAGAGCAACTCTCCAGGCTCTACAGTAATTAAAAACAATTCAGTCACCTATGGCAGAACATTTCACAGATTGACTGCTTTACATAAGGAGATATTACCTTCCCGTTTTGTTTTTAAGACTCTGTTTTACTCAGCCGTCTTACTGGCCCTCAGGCTACGTGGGAGGAAAGGAGAAGACTGCACGGAAATCTTAAGATGAATAAGGAGAATGGCAGTATTCCTTGAAGGCAACAGCCTTCACGCTGAAAATAATTTTGTCTGAACAATTACTGGTTTGGTTCCTGGCTCAGTACACAGATACTTCAAACCCATGATCTGTAGGTCATTGTGTTTTTTCCTGCGGCTCAGTAAAACTAGTCATAAATTTGCATCAGTTTCAACATTTTCAGGCCTCCGCTTCACCATTTACTCACCACTACATTTTCTGTTTTCCTTTTGACATTTTCAATACAAAAGTTCAGCCTGTCATTTCAAACTAAATTTAATTTTAAAACAGGCTGAAAGCAAAAAAGGAATATCTTTTTCAAGCCAGTGTGGATTTGTGGGGTCTGTGTTTCAGAAAAAAAATGAAGCCAAAATTACTTCCATCTCTTCAATTTTTTCCCATTCTCACCAACCCCCAAAAATGTTACTAGCATAACTGCAGTCTGCAAGCAGCTGCTTTACCCTGGATAGCACATGATCTTCTCTTAGTTTCCAGTGCTGCAAAAAAAAACGAACAGATTTTAAAATTATTTTTCGAGCAACAGTACAGGTGCCATTGCCACAGGAATCCCCCTGTAGATTCCAGAGTCCCATCTGATGGCCCTCTATCTCTCCATGCCCTGCACCTGGCCAACCCGCCACATCTTGGTGGCACGGCGCTCCACCAAAGCACAGGCTTGGGCTACATGCCCAAGAGCCGCTCCTGCACACAGTTGTGCAGGCAGACCGCCTGGGAAACATCCCCACGAACCCTACGGCCACATCTCTATGGCCTATGTGTGAAGCAGCCAAGAGGGCTGGAGCCCCTCTGCTGTGAGGACAGGCTGAGAGAGTTGGGGTTGTTCAGCCTGGAGAAGAGAAGGCTCCGGGGAGACCTTATAGACCCTTCCAGTCCCTAGAGGGGCTACAGGAAAGATTGGGAGGGACTCTTCAGCAGGGAGCTGAGCGATAGGACGAGGGGTAACAGTTTTAAACTGAAAGAAGGGAGATTTAGATGAGATATTGGGAAGAAATTCTTGACTGTGAGGGTGGTGAGGCACTGGCCCAGGTTGCCCAGAGAAGCTGTGGCTGCCCCATCCCTGGAGGTGTTCAAGGCCAGGCTGGATGGGGCTTGGAGCAACCTGGGCTGGGGGGAGGTGTCCCTGCTCATGGCAGGGGGGGTGGAACGAGATGATCTTTAAGGTCCCTTCCAACCCAAACCATTCTATGATTCGATATTCCAAGTACTCTTCCCACAACCATCCATCAACCCTTCTAGAGTTTCTGTGAGCAGACGAGGTCAGGTCCATGAAGCTTGGCATGGACACAAGATGTATTTTAAACACACTGACCAGCAAAAGACATGTAGGGCGCATCCTGACCTTGCAGATCGCATTAAACATGCACAGCTAGGCTGAGCTGGGCTCCTTTCTCAGGGTCACCAGCACCATGGGCAAGAGGGGCAGGGCACGGCTTCCCACACTTGAGGCAGGCTTTATGACCTTTACGCTTTCTGAGGCTCCAGCAGATTGGGTTTCCTGGGGCCTGGACTTGTCCTCTCCACATTCCCAGCTCCGTGCCTGCCGCTCACCTCTGCCTGACTTGCAACACTGCTTTTTCCACAGCATTTCGTCAGAGTCTTGTAGCAATTCGGGCCCATACTCTCTTTCTCTGCCAACCTCGTTGTGACACTGCGCGTTGGAGCAGCATGTACCCATCTAATAAAATGCAAAAGTATTTAGAGTGGTCGTCTCGGCAGTTGGTTAAGCAGCAAAGGGTTAAGCAGAATAAGGCTGCAGAATAACGTGTTGGGGAAGATAGTATTTTGCAGGTAACGAGCGTATGTCCTTTGCATGTAACAAATGTCATGTATTTGCTGGGTATACACCTCAACCTTTTCCTCTGCAGAGAAGGTAGATAGAGCAGAGGGAACCGCTGTTGTTACAGGAAAAGTTATGTAGGTAAAAGGTTAAAATAATGTCATTGGCTTGGGCTTCCCGCAAGGACTCAACCAGTTATCTGAGATCAGAGTTAACCATTCACAAATGGTGAGGTGCCCCGAGGGGACAAAATAGGATTGCTCTGCTCCCATTGGTACAGATAATTAGAGGTTTTTCGGGAGAGGATCATCGAGGGAAGAGATAACCTAATAAAGAAGGGAGGAGGTTACAAAGGCCGACTCTCATTTTCACAATAATGGTACAACCTGCACAGGATGCCCAGCAAGTGATCCTACATTCAGAAAAAAAAAAAAAAAAAAGAAAAGAAAAAAAGAAAAAGGAACAAAAACCTCAGGTCTCCCAGGAATGAAGCAAGCACAGTTTTTCATTAAAAACACACAGAAATATTAACATTCTTGCATATTACTATTCATGTCTGCAGATTTCAACATGCTGACTCCCCCATGCTTCTCACTGTTGGCTCAGGGCCCACATAAATATAATTATATATATATATATCATATTTTATAGGTGGGCCCATACATCTAAAGGCTAACCAGATCAGACTGGGTTTCCACAACCCGGTCAAAGACTGGAGGAGCCCCTGCGCAGCTCTCTGGCAGTTAAAGCGGCTCTTTGGTCCCCCTGAAATCCTTCTAACAGACTTTATCCCAAGCCACAAAACGTTCTCAACGTGTCGCTGAGGAAAACCACGCACGTCATGCCAGTTTATACAATTTCAACTCAATTATCCTTTTGAAATGCATCATACATGTCTACTGCTTGTAAAGCTTATTTGTACTATATTATTTGCAAAAAATCTGGGAACAATGCTACAATGCCGTATAAAACGGAGATGCACACGTTTGCAAGGGAGTATGCAGGCAGAGGTGCCCCAAAGCTGTTTTAGCACTATATCGTGACAGCATTTTTAAACAATTTTTTTCCTAGACACATTTAAGGTTTAAAAATACCCATTTGTTTTTAAAATCCCTCATTACGTTTAGAGACTTTTTAGTGAAAATTTCAGGTTAAAATTCTTTTATCTTATTATTTTATTAAACTGGAAGAGGGCAGGTTCAGATTGAACATTAGGAAGAAGTTTTTCACTCTGAGGGTGGTGCGGCACTGGCCCAGGTTGCCCAGAGAGGTTGTTGAGGCCCCATCCCTGGAGGTGTTCAAGGCCAGGCTGGAGGTGGCCTTGGGCAACCTAGTCTGGTGGGAGGTGTCCCTGCCTATAGCAGGGGGGTTGGAACTCGATGATCTTCAAGGTCCTTTCCAACCTGAACCATTCTATGATTCTATCTAAAAATGCAAAGTGCAGACTGACTCAATCATGGTAATACGTATTCAGCTAAAACTCCTGATTTCAATGACGGGAGTTGCTTGAGTAACAGCAGAAGGCCAAGTACCTAGCTTAAAAGCTACTTCCAAAGCAAGTAAACAAACCGCTCTAAAGTTCCCCACACCTTTCTTACCAGGAGAGCCTCTAGCTGCAAGGCATAGATCAAAAGAAACACCTGGCAGAAAATTAGAGAAACGGCAATACTTCTGGGCATCCCACCTCAAGTAATTCCTAAGACATTCCATTGACGCTACATTTTGAGTTGGTATTCCTCTTTCTTTTCACACCCGCAAAAGGGAAAAGAGCTACCTGAAGCACAAGAGAAGCAGAATAAGGAGGTGTGCTTGTAGGTGGATCAATATTACTTTTCAGTGCTGGAATGTCAGAATAATACAAGTTTTCTCCTTGAGGTCCTCCTGAATAAAATACGCTGCCCCACTAAAAACATCTATCAGTTCCATCAATGTCTTCCAGGGCTTGGCCAGCTCACCGTGTTACCAGCCAAGATACATCAGTCCTGCCCCACCTTCTCCACAGCTCAATTCCTCTCAAGCCATAACACCTCCTCTCTTTTCTCTGGTCCTCACTGAACTGCCCATCACATCCATGTGCAGAGTAAGACGGCAAAAGCAAGTCACTCTTGTAGGGAAACAGATCTTTATTAGGCTGCTGTAAAATCAGTTCTGGTGTCTGCACAGGTAGAGCTCAGCCACCAAAAGAGGCAGATCTCCATCAGAGTCCCTGCTCTTAATGTTTATTGAACCCAGGAAAAGAAAACAGGAGAACCAACCAGGTACGTTTTACCTACAAGCCCCGAGTCAAAAAGGAAGGCAATCCGATTTCTGGTAACAGGCAGCTCAAAAGCACTTTGTAGGACCTTCCAGTTAAACAAGGCAGATGAAGCCAACTGTGAAATGTTCTACAGAAGAATGAGGAGTAAGGTGCCTCATAACATTGAGACCTGTAAGCAGTATGGTTTTAAGTACAAAAAGAAAGGGGAAACAGCGAGAGGATCTGTGACTGGTGGGAGGTAAAGAGCTACCTGTGAGAGGCTTGGTGAACCTCTAACGAGAGACATAATTCAGCTCTGGGACAAGAAGACTTTTAGCAAGATGCTACAGGGAGATTCAGAATTAACTTGGGACAAAGCAAAGAAAATTAGCTAGCCAAAGCGAGGCACCCCCATCACCTTGACCCAGAGCAACCTTACAGCGTACGGCAGTACTCTGGTACTGCGGGCAGAGAGGAGAATGTAAAGTATCAGATGAAAGCAGATGTGAGTCAGAGAGATATGAAGAAGAGTAGTGCCAAAGTCCACAAGAAATCAGAGAATACTCTGGAAAGATGGCCAATGCCAAGAGCATTGTTGTGCTCTTAGCATGCCAAGCCACTGCCGAAAGGGCCTCCCTCTCCCCCCGCTCCCTTGAAAAATGTTGACTTTTAAAATCCCCAAATAGATGATTTGTGATTTAGACTACCAACTTATATAACACAGAGAATGAAAGACCGGTGAAGGGCAAAGTCCAGAGCTGAGCTGACATGTCAATCCAAGTCAAATACACACTGTTTGGTCTCTGATGGACTGTGAACTGCAGCTGTCTGAGGAGCTACTCCCGACCAAAACCTGAAGAAAGCCATCAGATGTCCTAGCACAGGATAGTCTGGCCAGCATTTTTTGGGACCTTATTGTGGATCTAAAGAATAGCTCTCAGAATGAAACCAGGTTTCATCTGAAGCACCAGGAGGCTAATTCATAGAATCATAGAATCATAGACTCACAGAATGGTTTGGGTTGGAAGGGACCTTCAAGACCATCTAGTTCCAACCCCCCTGCCATGGGCAGGGACACCTCCCACCAGACTGGGCTGCTCAAAGCCCCATCCAGCCTGGCCTTGGACACCTCCAGGGATGGGGCAGCCACAGCTTCTCTGGGCAACCTGGGCCAGTGCCTCACCGCCCCCACAGTAAGAATTTCTTCCCAATATCTAATCTAAATCTACCCTCTGTCAGTAATTCCTAGCATAATGCATTAGAAAAGATGCGGGGCCATCGTGCAGAACTTGAAAAACCTCAATGAAATGCCCCAGCTGGAAAGCAACACCGGTGGAGCTGTAGAAGCAAACGTACACAAGAAAGAAAACACAAGACTCGCGCAGGAGAAGCGACCCAAAGGAAAGCCGGCACCGGTGCATTGGTGTCAGAAGAAAGTTAGCCACTGTCTCCTATGTGCCTGGTGAGAATAACCACCGGGCTGAGGTACAAAAGCCTCTCAACTCTGGATCCTGCTTTCAGGGTTGTAAGTTACCTCAAGCATTGCGCAGGGCATCCCTGTGATTAACTGAAAGGTCAGGGCTCTGCTTCTCCAGTGGGACACCTGGGGTGAGCCTCAAAGCTCCTTTTCAAATGCAGCCCACAAATACCAAAAAGGTCAGGTGGAGAAAACATGATTTTCTACCAAAAAAAAAACCAGTAAAAATTAGGTCAAATAGTGGAAAAACTCAAATCCACTGTTTATTCTAAACCTGGTGTTGCTGCAACAAGCCTGTATCTGTTGGAAGAGCTTTCCTCATTCTGTGGGAGATACCTGGCTTGTTTACCAATCTTCACAGCATGTTGAGAGGTCAGATTGTATCACCTTTCATGCCTGTTCTTTTCCAAGAACCACAGGAAAACAGAAAACACTCATAATAGCTTATTTAGCCGTTCGGCTATTTGCTTATTGAGTTAAGCACCTCACTGAGAAACCTTTCACACTGATTTAAGAGTACAAATTCCACTGGAAAAGAAACAGTCTTAAATGCAGTCTTATTTAGCAAAATAGTTAAACAAGTACCTGAGCTTAGCTAGCTTTAAATGTCTAAAAATCTTAAACTTTCTAACAATATGTCTCATGGATACTGAATACTGCCAATTTGCCTTCACCGAGCTTATTACAAAATACATTTCTGTGTGTCTGCAGACTCAAATTTACACTGCTAAATAAAGGCACCCGAACTCCCAAAATAGTACTGGAAAATTAAGTTCTCAGAAAAAGAGGGAGAACTGTCTGACCTGAAAAAATATACGACTTCTGCTATCACAGCCGCTACTGTTAATGTTCAGTGATTAGGGTGAAATTTAATAAGGATTACAAATGGAGAATTGCTTATTAAGCAATTTACTTCTCCCTTTTACCAGGCTTGGACAATTCCCTACAGCGCTCCCTTGAGCTTTCTGCCCAGGCTGTTTCAAGATGATTCTGTTAATGCAGCTTCTTGGAAAGATTATGCCTGAGCAGAATAGATCAAATCAGGGAAATCAGTCTGGTTTTCTTCCTAAATTCTCTTTTAATGTCTTCCTGCTTCTCCCTTTACCTGTTTTGCCTGAGGCCGCACTTTATCTCCCTCTCCAAGTGCCTTATCACACAACAGTGGCGCATAAAAAAGCATTTTGAATGACAGAGGAGGAATGTCCCATGGTTTGGTAAACAGGCCAACTTCCAGTGAAGAATGTCTGTATAAAAGTCATGAAGGACTACTGCTACTGCTTCTTTGTCTTTTCTGGACTCCTGTAGCTTCACAAAAAAAAAAAAAAAAACCAAAAAAAACCAAAACCAAACAAAAAAAAAAAAAGAAGTTGAAAATTTGCAATAACACTTCCAAAAGACCATGTGCTGGTCCTTTTGCATTGCTGTCCCCTGAGCGGTACCGGGTGAAATGTTCCCAGGTGTGTCCCAAATGGGCCATATAGCATGACAGCAAGATGCCCAACCTGGCTAACAGGCTGCTTTTTTTTTTTTTCTTTCCAACTTTTAGCTTTTCTGCTGCTTACCAGACAGCAGTTGGTCCCTCCATGTGGCACTGCGGAGCACAGGTCCCAGCTGGTATTAGCTGTGTGTTCCCTGCACCATGCCCTGCTGCTTGGTATACATTCCCAGGCTGATGGATCCCTTAACGATCTTTCTCCTTCTGGCACCTGTCTGGTAATTGCTTGTGCTTGAACATCAGCTTGAGAAGGTATTTTTGCGGCTCAAGCAATCTTTTAGAATCATGGAATGGTTTAGGTTGGGAGGGACCTTCAAGATCACCTAGTTCCCCCCCGTCCAACCTGGCCTTGAACACCTCCAGGGATGGGGCAGCCACAGCTTCTCTGGGCAACCTGCGCCAGGGGCTCACCACCCTCAGAGTGAAAAATTTCTTCCTAACATCTAATCTAAATCTATATTTCTCCAGTTTGAAGCCATTACCCCTCATCCTATCATTACATGCCCTTGTAAAACGTCCCTCCCCAGCTCTCCTGTAGCCCCTTTAGGTACTGGAAGGGTCTATAAGGTCTCCCCGGAGCATTCTCTTCTCCAGGCTGAACAACCCCAACTCTCTCAGCCTGTCCTCACAGCAGAGGTTCTCCAGTCCTCGGGTCCTCTTTGTGGCCTCCTCTGGACCCGCTCCAGCAGGTCTATGTCTTTCCTGTACTGAGGACTCCAGAGCTGGATGCAGTACTCCAGGTGGGGTCTCACCGGAGCAGAGTAGAGGGGCAGAATCACCTCCCTTTTATGCACTCAGTAGGTGTGAACAAAGAAGAAATCTGTCTCTGTTACCAACCAGATCCCCAGGACCTATGTCAGAGCTTTTGTAACGCTGAGGCTAAAGAGCAGGGCAGAACGACAGCTGCCCAGAAGCTTTGCTTGAATTTATACCTAAAGTAAATTCACTAAGTTCAGAAGCAATACAGCAGAGGTGAATTTAACCTGTTGATTCCACACACGGCTGAAAAACCACAGCCTTCTTCAGGCGTTAGCTGCCTTAAAAAATGAAGTTGCATTTTTCCTGGAAATAAATATTTATTTGATGCAAAATTCAGTACCATCATTAACAGAGAAAGTTTGCACTGACACGTCAGTGTTTTAACCCCGTGTTCAGAAATTCAAGAAGATGAAAGATGAACGTGCAAGTGTAAAGAAAAACATTAAATAGGCTGAAACTGCCAACAAGTGAAACCAGAAGCTTTCAGTGCCATCAGAGGCATAACCTAATGCCCTCTGGTGCTAATGGAATGACTCCAGTAGGTTCACATGGACTGTTTTGGAGTTAAAAGGCACAATGATTGTGAAATAAGATTAGTTTTGCTCTGAAAGAGAACACCCAGGACCGAACGTGACGGTAGCCACGGCCCCTTGCCTCCTTCTGCTCATTGCCCCGCGCAGCGCCTACACCCCTCCGTCTTTCCCCACGGCTGAGTACTCCGCTGTAGACAGTAGAGGGGCACCCAGGCAACATCTCCATGCACAGAAAGTCTAAAATAATAGTATAATAATAACTCACACACTCATTTACGTCATAAAAGTGAATGCTGCGAATAGGGACATTCGCAAGACCACCTCTGCGAGAGACAAGGGATGGTTTGAGAAGCGCCCAGAGAGGCAAGCGGTGGCAACGCCAGCTCACGCAGAAAGGGTAATAAAGACCATAAATAAAGAACCAGAAACCCTGCCTGAAAAGACAGCGCCAGGGTCACTCCCACCAATAAAAACTAGCACATAATGTGTACCGAATCAGTCTGTACTTCTGGGAAGGTACCCAGTGTATATCTTTTAAGTGACTGACCTGACTGATCACAGTAAAGGACTTTGTTCCACCGTGATCAAAATACACCTAAAGGCTCCAAGTGCCGACATCAGCAGCAGAATGACTGGGTCTGTGTATGTAGTCTACACATATGGCGTAATGAAAAGCTGGAATTTGTGTTCATCGTGTAAAAAGGGAAATATCCATAGGGCAAGGTGAGGTGAGACTGCTTGGGTACCTCCCAGCCATGGGTAAGAGGATGAAGAAGGGGAGGGAGGGATTCCAAAGCACAAAAGAGAGGACAGAAAGGGAATGGAAAATGGCAGAAAGATGCTGGGAAAATAGTCTTCTTGGGAAACCTGATGATCTTCCCTTCCCAGCCTACCACTTAGGCTTTTACATCTACCACTGGGTATCCTATGTACCTGTGAAGGGTGCTAAACGCGATTTACTCCATCGGCATAAAATGGTTGTTAAAATTTCCCTGGACACCTTGTTACTATGCTCATAAAATGCAATATTTCCTCTCTGCTGCTGTGCAGCATTTTGGTAGTTTTCTCAGATTGGGACCCTGTGCTACGAGAAGCTTACAAGCAGCTGGCGCCCACCAAGCAGACCCGCAAGTTCACCGTGGATGTACAAAGCCGTGGCACAGCCCCGCGCGCGGCAGGTGCGCCAGAGAAAAACTTTCCCTCTTTAAACACCAGTTACCCTCCCAGCTTTAATTTTTATCTCTCATCACCCTTCTCCCTCGTTATTTAATTAGCCGAGCGGAGGAGCCTGCTTGCCGGAGCAGTGGTGTGAGCTGCCGGCCTCCCCACCGGGGTGGGAGCTTGTGCAACCCGGCCTGGCCCCATGAGTCAGAGCTGCCGCGACAGGACTCCCTCCTCGCCCCGTTTCTTCACCTGGCATCGCCGGTTGTCAAACTAGGCAGAAGGGATAACTTGCCACGATTCGGGTGCAAGGATTAAAGTCATAGAATCATAGAATGGTTTAGGTCGGAAAGGACCTTGAAGATCATCGAGTTCCAACCCCCCTGCCATAGGCAGGGACACCTCTTACTAGACCAGGTTGCCCAAGTCAATTAATTTTTACCACTTTCTTAATTATTACAAGGTTCTCTGCTCCCGGACGGTGCCCATGGTAACCAGGAGCAGGGCAGAGGGAAGACTGTCTGAAGACAGCCTGAAGGGCACAAACTGGAACGCAGGAAATTACGTCTCAACACGAGGAAAAAACTTCTTCACTTTGAGCGTGGCAGAGCAGTGGCACAGGCTGCCCAGAGAGGTGGTGGTATCTCCTTCTCTGGAGACATTCCAAACCCGCCTGGACGCGTTCCTGTCCAACCTGTTGTAGGTGACCCTGCTTTGGCAGGGGGCTCGGACTAGATGGTCTCTGAAGGTCCCTTCCAAACTCGACCATTCAGTGATTCTGTGAAGAAACATGGGGGTCTGCAGGCTGCGGTCTCCAAAGGGAGGAAGAGGTCAGTTATAACACTGGAGAAAGCTGCTAAGATGCTGTTCCCTGAGATGAACTCTCTCTCTCCTTCCACTGTGTGGTTTTAGGTGGCAGCACACACTCTGTTGAAGTGCAGTAGGTTGGTCCTGTACATTTGACTTGTATGCCAAACATCTTCATCCACAGAAAAAAACAGTGTGGGACGTGCTCAGGCGGCAGCAGAGTCTATTGCTTCATTGAGCTGCCATTTATGAGGTTTCCAAGGGCTTGGGACAATTCTCCTATGGACTTCGTGGTTGCTCTCAGGGCTGTTAGGCATACTGCAGGCTGACTGAGGCATCTGGAGCAACTATTTGTCCAAGGTGACCATGATTTTCACATTTCAAATGCTGCACACCTAAGGATACCTAAGAGATTCCTCTCCAACTAGTATCAAAAGGCTTTGGCGTGGGCTGATTTTAGTGGAAATCATTTTTTTTTCCAGATTCCTGGCTTTTGCTGGAATCTGTATGACTCTGATAAGAGTGGGGAAAACTCTTGTCAGGTTCCTTCTGCACGGATCGCTGTGGCAGCAGGGGAAGCAGGCTGACAGGAGACCAGGGGAGAAAGAACAGCCTGGCTCAGGTTTAGCCAGATTGTAGGGATCCTGAAGCTACCCTAAAGTTGCTGCTTTACTCCATTACCTGGAAAAATCTGCTCTGTTGACACAGCACTCGGCGAGATCCTTATTCACCTTTTTGAATGGCCCAGCTGTCAGGTTAGGGGACATGAGACCTTCCTACCTCTGCAGTTGTCGGCTATAAATGGGGTTAACTTCAAAGCTATCTAGGACACACCGAAAATCATAGAAAATGAGAGGATGCAGTTTTCTAAAGCCCTGTGTTGCAACAGACAAACATCATCTTCCCGTGCAGATGAGGGGAGCGCATTGCTTGTCATAGTCAGTAATTTTGCTGACATCTTAGGGAAATTACTGGAAAAATTGGCATCTCTAGCACCGAGTTATTTTTAGGACCATTCAAGATCGTTTCAAGACAAGTGATGTTGAATTTGGAACAATCCTCAAAACACAGAGTAGCTGTCAGCATGGCTTATACAGAAGTGATTCAGGATCTGGAACGCGCCCTCCCCTAGCTCGCCATTTTTTCCACCCATATTTTTTTACCCTTCCCCTTCCCTCAGCTGAACGGTGAATCACTATCCTCTGACAATCTTGTGTTCATGAAAAACCTTTTGCTTTCTGTTTGCTCCAGAACGTTTTCTTATCAGTCATATAAATCTGGGCTTTGCAAATTACCCTCGTGCCTTTATAAGGTTTGATTTTATGAAGTTGCCTCAAAGATATTTTTTTACAACAGGCAATTTTTACTCCATGGGAAGCAGTCTGACCAGTAGATAAAGCGAACATTTTATTACCCAAACATATCTCCGAAAATATCAGTAGATTACACAAGAGACGCTGCTGATTTCCTCCTACATCGTATGGCAGATGCCAAGAACTTTCGTAACCTTTGTCCTACATAATTCTGAAGGAAAAGTGATGAAATGTGAAGATGTTGTACCTAAAAATGATGGTAAGCAGGGTTCATTGGCCTAGAAGCGAGAGCACAAAAGACGTCACAGAGCAAATAAGCTGCACTGTCCATACGTGTGATGGTCTCCTGTCCCTGAATCAAAGCCTGGAGTGGTCTGTATAACTCCGGAGAGAATTTAAGCCCATTCATTTTGCTAAGTTGTGCTGCTGGACACAAATCAAAGCTGTTAACTATTCAATTAGTCTTCCAAGATGAAGGTAACGGTGATTCCCTTTCCTGGTGTGGTTATTACATAGGCCTATTAGATCAACACGTTTGGAGCTTTGAGGAGCTCCTAATTGCGTCCATCCCACCCGTCCATCGGGGACAACGACTGAGCTGTCCCTAACCCAGGGTTGTTGCTGTTCACTGCGGAGCAAAACAGCTAGGTGCTAGATTTAATGAGGCGGGTTTTCTTAATTGGCTCTGCTGCATTTAGCCTAGGTAATAGAGCAAAAATAGCCGTACCCTAATCTGCTTTAAATTAGATCCTAGCCAGGCTGGTGAGCAAAACATCCAATAAACCCTCACGGCTGCCCTCTAATGCCAACAGCAGAACTCCGCTCAGACAGCGCTTGCCTTAGGTAAACCTTGGTAAGAGCTTTGTCAGGGAACACAGCATTTTGAATCAATAACTGGAGCGAAAAAGCACACATCCTACTTCTTAATTAGCAGGGAATTGCTCGTTTTAGCACGGAGGAAAAAAAAAAAAAGAAGAGATTCTAGTTCTGCTGACAAATTCTCAATTAAATCATGATTTTGCACCGAATATTCTGTTTCTCAACTATTTTTATGCTATAGCATTTCCCCAATAGTCATTATTATTACTGTTATTTTGAAAGGAGGGAGACTTGCTTGTTATTAAAAGGCAGTATTTAAAATGCAGCAATGGTTTTATTGCTATCTATTGCTATCCATCAATAAGCTTATTCAAAGCAAAGTATATTCCTTTGTAAAGAATTGGGAAAGAACTAACTTAGGTGATAACATAAATGCCTAACACGGTGTGTTTGGATTGTATGAGTTATATTTTTAGAGACGTATCAGCTGGTGTCCCCACTGAGGACAGCCCATACTGTCACCCGGCGTAAATCCTGAGATCACGTGAATCAGGCACTGCTTCAAAATACAATTTCATGAATCTGATGCACACAAAGTTAATTTTAGCAACTGGATTAAAAAAAAAAAAAAAAAAAAAAAAAAGAAAAGAAAAGAAAAGGAGAGTTAGGAAGCTTAGACGGTGGTGAAGATCACTAGAGGGCAGTAGCCAACCCCTAATCTCCCCAGACTTTCCCCAAAAGCTATGAAGCCTTTAGCGCGAGGAAAGGGTCCAGCAGCCTCCCCGGTGAAGATGCTCATGTACTGGAGGGGAGAAAGAACCTTCCCTGTTTGCTACGAGTGTTAGTACCCCTCGACATATGAAGCTATTTTTAACAAGTTCCTGGTGACAAGTGATACAGGCAGTGCTGTTTCCGTACCTAACGGTGCCCACCTTTAGCACCAGAGAGGGGCCGTGGAAGAATCCGAGTGTTTCCTCCTTGCACAGGCCAGGAGCAACCTGTGGGACTAATTCTCCACTCCCTCCTGTCTTGTCAGTCACATGTGCCACTGTGCCATTTTATATCAAACTTCATGTGTGTATATATCACGACAGTGCAGAAAGTAATATTTTTTGTATCAAGGCCAGATATACAGATGTTTCAGCAAAATAATGCCAGACTGGTCGAACAGAGTATGTTATTTCAGCGCTCGGCGCTGACAAACTCTTCCCAAATGTCCTTCCTGGCACAGGCACTTTCATGCTTCCTCTTCCCTATCCCAAAATGCAGTTTATTATAAAAAGCAGTAACTAAATCCTGAAGCTCCACGACAGGCTGGGTGCCCTCAAGGGAGTGGGCTGTGAATGTGAAGGAAGAAGGGACCTTGAGACCATGCGTGAGGTGGCTACGCACTCATGGCATGTAGAATAACGTTCCATCAAACGGGCCATGGGGACAGACATGGCATTAAAGGCGGAGGGGACACGAGTACTTCTTCCTGACCTGGTATAGTTAGTTTAAAAAATGACCCAGAAGAAATGAAAAGTGGTGGCACAGTGTCTAGCACAGACACCCTTTCTGGTGTTCCTAAAAATATCCTGTTTTCATTTAACAATTTTAAAGGTATTTAGTGCTTTACTCTTCTGCTTCAGGATGCACAGCTGACATGCAGATTTCATAAAAATTGCTTTTATCTCCTAACTGTTATGAGGAATGCTTGAAAAACTGAGCAATAAAGGCTGGAAAAGGAAAAACCACCAGTAGAAAAACATAGAAACAACTTCTGTTGGCTTCTTACTATTGCTGACAATTTTAAGCTCCTGATTTTTCAGTCCTCTTAACAGTTTGAGGGCTTGGCTCATCATTTATGAATGCTGGGATTTCAATATTCTCTTAATTTTACCTGGTAAGTGGGACTTACCAGACAAATATTTCATCACTATCTGATACCCCTATGTCAGATCTACCCAATTTTGGCACAAGATGGCCCTACGAGGTTGAACCAGAGCTCCGTTATCCTCTCTCTGACATTAGATAGTGGTGCACGAGAGAGGAATCAAAGAACAGGGTGAGCAGGGGATGGTGCTTACCCCAAATACTTTGACAGCTTTTAAAGACCGTCTGTGTCTTTAATGGTCATGTTTTGCCTGCGTAGAAGAAGAGGTCTTGCTTTGCTAACGCCAAGGTGTACACATGCAAGAAGTGATTATTTTAAACCCAGGACGCTCAACCTAATTTCACACTTGTTTTTGAGTCATTTGTGGCTTCTTCACATGTTATCGTAGCCTCTGGTTTGCCTTTGGGCCATGAGTTCACAAACAGGAGAGGGCTCTTGGCAATGTTCAAAGACAAAGAACTTTGCTTGACGAAGGACAACCAGAAGCAGGACACTTTCCAGTGTGCAGCCAGAAGGACAGGAGGGTGGTAAGGCACTGGCCCAGGTTGCCCAGAGAAGCTGTGGCTGCCCCATCCCTGGAGGTGTTCAAGGCCAGGCTGGATGGGGCTTTGAGCAGCCCGGTCTGGTGGGATGGCAGGGAGGTTGGAACTAGATGATCTTCAAGGTCCCTTCCAACCCAAACCACTCTATGATTCTATGACTTTCACAGAGCAAAACCTCAGATAGTGATGGAAAGCCTTTAACTCTCGTAACGTACCTTTTCCCAGCAGGGAACAGAACAGTGCCTCTCAGCTGCATGTCCCAGACCTCTCTTTCTGGTCATATCCGTCTCTTCTCTCTTTGAAGAAACAAGACATGCAAGACATTAGGTTACTCAAAGCAACTACAGGATTTGGTGCTAACATTGAGAGAAACAAGTGGTGGCTCAGCCTTCAGTGACAAGGACCACTCCGCATCCAAGAAAAAGAGCCAGCAGGAAAGAGACCTGCCCAGCAATAGTGAAACTGCCAAAGGCAACTGGATGGTGCCACAGTCCTTGCCTAGAAGACACAATAGACTCTGCAGGAACCCCAAGGCACCAGTCCCTTTCTCGTTTTTATTTCACAGTATGAACTGCCTTCACAAAGTCCCTGAGGTCTTACGTTTATCCCGTTTGCCATAAGCTTCCACTGGATAAACTTCACAAAAGCACATAGTGTAACATGCGAGACCACCAGTATCACCTCGCTGTTTCTCCAGAGGAAGCGAAATGGAGGGACGGTTCCCATCATTGAGCCTCTTTTTCTGTGTTTTTTTTTTCTGCCACGATTGCTACAAACTCAACATTTAGACTTAAAAAGCTGAGGACAGCCTGTCCATAATGCAGTCCAAACATCCTAAATCTCTCGGGGTTAGCAACAAGAGCACTTTTCAGGAATCATTCTCTGGAAGCCAATGTAACAGGGAATGGTGTTTGGCCCACTCCGTCTCTGGGAATCCAGAGCAAAGCTGGACTGACCCAAAGGTTATCGCTCCACTGAAAAGAAATCCTTTAAGTTCCGACTCCACGTAATAAGCTCAGTACTGAGAGTTCGTAATAGCAGCGTACTTGAACTGCGGCGTTACTAAATTAGTAGGCTTTGCAGAGTCCATAAATCTCTCACGGGGGTCCTCTTTTCCACTTCAGCTAGAAAGAAAGTCATGGCTAGGAGATACAAAGGACTCTAGAGGGAATTAGGCTCTGAAGTCCTATTGAATTAGCATTGTTTACAAAGCAGTCATAAGTATAATGGATGTTAACGAGTCTTTAATGAGTAGAGATACAATGCAACACGTGGTGAAGTACAATAAACAAAAAGGCTGTGCTTCCCTCACATTTATTCTGCCTGACACAGGTGTAGAAGCCCTGAATCTAAATGAATCACATCCTACCAAGAATAGAGTAAAAGAGCTCAATCTAATTTGTAACTTAAAAAAAAATAAAAAATAAACATACATTTTCCTTATGCCAAACCGAACTGGGAGTGAATTACATGAGGACTGAACTTTCACACAGGCAGCTCGCAGAATTACAGAGTCACAGGCTGGCAGGGATCTCTGGAGGTCGTCTGGTCCAAGCCCCCTGCTCAAGCAGGGCCACCTAGAGACAGTTGCCCAGGACTGTGTCCAGACAGCTTTTGATTATCTCCAATGATTGAGACTCTACAACCTCTCTGGGCAACTGCTTCCAGTGATTAGCCACCCTCAAAAGATTTTTCGTTGTTCAGACAGAAACTCCTGTGTTTCAGTTTGTGCCCGTTGCCTCTTGTCCTGTCACTGGGCACCACTGAAACGAGCCCGGCTCCATCTTCTTTGCACCTTCCCTTCGGGTATTTATATACACTGATGATATCCCCCCTGAGCCTTCTCTTCTCCAGGCTGAACAGTCCCAGTTCGCTCAGCCCTTTCTCGTCCATGAGGTGCTCCAGTCCCTTCATCATCCTTGTGGCCCTTTGTTGCACTCTTTCCCGTACGTCCATCTCTGTCTTGTACCGGGGAGCCCAGAACTGGATCTAGCACTCCAGGTCCGGACTCCCACGTTGCTGGCTCACGTTCAACTCGGTGTCCGCCAGGACCCCCAGATGCTTTTCGGCCAAGCTGCTTTCCAGACGGTCATCCCCCAGCACATACTGGTGCATGGGGTTGTTCCTCCCCAGGTGCAGGACTTTGCAGTTCCCTTTGCTGAACTTCATGAGGTCCCTGTCAGCCCGTTTCTGCAGCCTGTCAAGATCATTCTGGATGGCAGCACAACCCTCTGGTGCATCAGCTGCTCCTCACAGTTTTGTGTCACCGGCGAACTTGCTGAGGGTACGCTCTGCCCCATCATCCAGACCATTAACGAAGATGTTGAATGGGACTGGACCCAGTACTGACCACCGGGGTATGTCACTAGTTACTGGACCCGAGGCTGTGTCACTGATCATCCTCTCTGAGCTTGGCAGTTCATCCAACTTTCAATCCACCTCCCTCTCTGTTCCTCCAGCCCATGCGTCATCAGCTTCTCTACAAGGATGTTACAGGAGACAACATCAAAATCCAGGTAGACGATATCCTCTGCTCTTCCCTCATCCACAAAGCCGGTCACTTCATCGTAGAAGGATATCAGGTGGATCAAGCATGGCTTCCCCTCTGTGGCGCCATGCTGAGGGAAAGCTTTTAGTTTTTTAAGTTTTTACTTTTTTT
This sequence comes from Vanellus vanellus, assembly GCF_965231255.1. Lineage (NCBI taxonomy): Eukaryota > Metazoa > Chordata > Aves > Charadriiformes > Charadriidae > Vanellus > Vanellus vanellus. Next base: position 79,379,955 of record NC_138909.1, on the reverse strand, counting down.
AGTTTTTAGGTTTTACTAAGGCTGGAGAGGAGGGGGTAGACATTTTATCAGCGTTATATATGCCATTGCAGAAAGAGCCCTTGTTCCCTCTGAACCAAATCCTTCAGCCTGTGTTGGCAGCAGGCAGCCAAGCCAAGCTCGTTGGCTGTCTGTGCCACCTCAGTCACAAGCAATCTAAGGTACACCTCACCGAAGATTCAAGACTACCTAAATCCCACCAAAATCAATTTTAGCCCCCCATTCTCATTTTGACGGGCTGTCATTTAGAGAGCAACGCGTCCTGTCTCAACAGTGATGTGGGCGAGAAGATAACCGTCGTCAGGAAAAGCGTAAAGATCTCTCCACGGCTTTGGGGGACTCGCCTTGTACAAACACACAGTGCACGGTCTCGGGTTTTGCCATACACATACAAACATTTAACAAGTAAAAGCTGTGTCAGGTCTTCTCTTGATGTAAATCAGCTTCTGAAAATGGATATAACAACCCAAGCACTTGTTCCTATACAATTCTGTATACATTAGCTATACTACATGTAAGTCGGAAATTTAATGTTTGACAAAAAAAGTCAACAAAGGGGATATTACAAATTACAGTAACATACGAGAGAATGACTCTCAAATAATCCGGACTCCAAAACCCATTAGCTTTTGAAGCACCGGTTTCTGCAGGCACCATCTGACACTTCTCTTTTCAGACTTTTTGTTACAGGACATCTCCTGTCAGATCGCGCAGTGCTGTCGGACAGACTGACAAACAGGACTGCTCCGGAAAGATGGTCAAGAAAAGATTTTAGTCAGTTCAGCAGAGAAAGAATGAGACCGCAGGCAAGGCAGCGACCACCTCCGTGTGACCTTGGGGGTGGATCACCTTGGGGAAGACCCAGCCAGGCTGCTGAGTGGGTGGGCTTATGCCTTTTGAGGCATTCTCTGCATCCACCGAAACTTCTCTTAACTCCTCGAATAAAGTGAGACCTTATTCAGGTGTCTCATTTTTAATCTTCCTCTTCTGCTGACAGAGTAATGGTGCTGAGACTGACACACGACCTGCAGATAGCAACGTGCTCCAATCCGTGTGGCTGAAAAGGTGTAAAATTACGGGAAGCGAGTCTTTATGAATATAACAACCTTCTAACTGGCGTTCATACAAACCAGAAGAATCCAAAAGTGAACCAGAGATAATTTTACATTCACACCTAATCCTGAAGAACAAAGTGTGTTATATTGAAATTACACTGTGAAATATACTCACAATGAAGGTCCTATTGGCCACCACAAGCACCAAGAGATACTTGACAACTTCCTAAGGTAAGGTTCAAAGTTTTAGAGTTTTTAGGATCAAAGTTTAGCTTATGGGCATTATCGTACCTTGGAGCTTTTTGGAGCGCTCTGGGCTTTTGAGGAGAGTGCCCTGTAATCAACCCAACAACAGCAGAGAGTCATGGCTACAAGTGAGGCTTGTTCTGTGGAGGACCATCTTGGGATGGAGATGGGTCAGTCCTGTCATGTTTATCACCTCCCCCGCTGCTGAAGCCACCATTCATGGCAGGTGAGCAAAGCAGGGGAGTGTGGTCCTTCCTGGGACAGAGAAGGAAGACACAGTGGCAGACTATATAGCTGGAAGCAACAGTAGCATTGAGGTAAGAGGTACCTCTGCAGCTGGGGAACAGGATGATGACTGAGCAACCCCAGACCTGGAGGCAGAGAGCATCAGGAGCTCTGAAAAGACTGGAAACTCCTACTCCAAACTTGCTGGCCCAGCCCAGCCTCACGGAGAGTGCAACAGTAAACAAACTCACAGCAAAAGCCGGTGCAGCATCAGGAACCACTACAGGTACATTTGCAGGTTAAACCCCTACTGAAGGAAATGCTTTCTGTCACACGGCTTCTTCCCAGATGCAGGGTTGCCAAGTAATAAAGCTACCTCCTCCTACAGGTAGGACCTGTGCCCCTTTTGTGTTCTCCCATTCCCTACCAACCATGAGATCGGCCAGGAGTGTGACTGCCTTTCCGCGTTACACAGCAGGACCTCCAGTACCACCCTCTGGAGCCCCCGAGCAGTCCGGCAGGCAGGAAGCCAACTGCAGCCCCAACCACACTGTGACACTTGACTTTCTGCACTTGATCCACCAGTTGCATGGACAACACTTCATGTGAGAGACTCGTTAGCTGGCTTCTTGCGTGCACACAGGGGTAAAGATTTGCAAGCCTGATATCCACAGCTTCAACTAGGTGGTGAAGTAATTGCATATAACCCCAAATTTATCATAGAATCATAGAATAGTTTGGGTTGGAAGGGACCTTTAAAGGCCATCCAGTCCAACCTCCCTGCCATGAGCAGGGACATCTTCAACTAGATCAGGTTGCTCAGAGCCCCGTCCAACCTGACCTTGAATAGGTTATACAGGTTATAGTAGGTTATATAGGAGTCAAAAAAGAAAAGGTAGGTTGAGGAAAAAAGGGGAGATGATATTTTTTCATAAGAAGGCAAAACTTGATGCCACTTCAAAGCAGCTCGACACCTCCGGAGGACACCCTCCCACCCCGCCTCCCCGCAGAGCCCGTGGCAGAGCAGAGGGTGGCAGCGCCAGCACCAACGGGACAGGGGCCAAACGCTACCAAAGAGGTGACCAACCGCCCAGCTGGCTGCGGCCACCGCTCCCGCAGCAGCCCCGCGCCAGCAGACGCACGGCAGGGCCGGGCCGGGGGCTCCCCCGGGGCACAGCCCCTCCAAGCGGGGACTCCCGGACCCCCGGGCAGCCCCTCGGCCGGGGGAGAGGGCTGGAGCCGGCGGGGAACCCGGGCGGGAGCAGAAAAACCGGTGACAGGAGATGGGGACGCGGAGGTCCCCTTTGGGTTGCCAAGGAGGCGTGCACGCCTTTCCCGCAAGGAGACCCAACGGGCACTCACGGGGACTTAACAATTAAAATAATAATAATAATAACAATAATAACAATAATAATAATAATAATAATAATAATAATAATAATAATAATAATAATAATAATAATAATCCTTTTCCGAGCTGCCCTACAAGGGTGAAAGTGCGGCCGTGGCTGTGTCGGGTGATGCTCCTTCGCCCAAAGCCCCGTGCAGGAGAGGCGGCGGTACCCACCGGGATGCTCCGGCCCCGCAGCCGCCCCGCATCCCCCCGCCTCGGTCCCCGGCCGGCGGGGGAGGCGATGCGGGAGCAGCCAGCGAGAAAATAAACAACTTCTCCCGGGGTAAAAAAGTAGCCTCGCAGGTGCCTGCAGCTGGCGGTTAACACAGACAGTAAGAGGATCAACTCCATCTCCGCCAGTGGAGCAAAAGAGGAGGGGGGAAGGAAAAAAAAAAAAAAAATAAAAGCCCCCGCATTTACTATTCAGAGTTTAGTTAATTTGGATGATAACGGTTAGTGTTTAATCCCATTGTACGAGAATGAATATACCGAAACCTACAAGGCTCCTGGAAGAATAATGCGGCCGCCGGCACCGCACGCAGGGGCGCCCGGGCGGGCAGCCGGGGGAGACGCGCCCCGGGGCCGCCGCCGCCGCCTCCCGCGGGGCCGCTCCTCGGTGCTGCCGGAGGAGGTGGTGGTGGTGATGGGGAGGGGGGAGCGCCGGGGGGGGGGCGCCGCGGCCGTTCCCCCGACGGCTTCTGGGGAGATGCCCCGGCGAGGCCGGAGGCGCACCGGCGGCCGTGGAGAGGGTGCGGGGGGGGACGGGGGACACCCCTGTGCCGCCGCCGTGGCGGGGAGGAGGGAGGCGGAGGGGGTGGGAGGGGGGGTGAGGAGGGAGAGGGCGGCCCCCCCGTGGCGGGCCCGGCGGGGGCGGTGCGGGGGCGGTGCGGGGGCGGGGCGGGGCGGGCCGGGGGGCTCGGTGCGCTCGGCGGGCTCGGAGCGCGGCTGGCCCGGGCGGAGGGCGGCGGAGAGGAAAGCTGACAATGCTGTGAAAATATGTTTGCAGAAAATAGACAATTGTTGGATTAAACGTATTCAAGTATGAAATAATGCCTTTTTGTGTAAAAAACCTCAGCAATGTGAGCGTACAAAAGTTCCCCTGTGGCAGTTACTTGCTCCCTTTGTGAGCTGTGCGCTCCGGCGTCTCCACTTGGCGCGTTTAACTCGGAGCCCCCCTTTAAACGCGATTGTTTCTTTCTTTTTAATGACATTTACCGGATCAAAACATGCTGTTAATTCGATCAGAAAGCTTTACCCTCCTTAACAATGCCACAATAATTTCTCCTGAAGTTTGTTAAATTGACCAAAATTAGGCAAATGAATAGGGGGTCTGTCGGCGACCCCGCTCGCAGGTGACACCGAATAATGCACTCTCGGACCAGCTGCGATCCCCTCTTTATTTGCCCCTCTTTTCTTTGACCCGCATTATTAAAATTTAGGCCCAATGAAACTATTCATACTTTTCAATGGGACATTTTCCTATAGGATAATAGGCTACAAATTGAGCCTCTCCAAAGGAGGAGGGGAGGGGGGGGGGGAGAAGCAGGGGGAGTAAAACAACAACGCACAGACGCGCACACCACACAAAAAAAGGAGCGTCGTGTGCCAAAGTCTGGCGAGAGCCTCCCCGGGCCGGCGGAAAAAAAAAAAAAAAAAAAAAAGGGGGGGGGGTTGAAAGAAGGGAGGGGGGGATATATCGTGTGCCAGCCCCCCGGTCCCACACCTGCCGGGGTGTAAACAAAAAAAAAAAAAAGAAGAAGAAGAAGAAAAAAAAAAAAAGAAAAAAAAAAGAAAAAAGAGAGGAGAAAAAAAAAAAAAGAAAAAGAAAAAAGCCTCGCTGCCATCTCTTATAAAGATGGACGTGTCACCAAGTCGTGTGAGAAAAGCCTGAGAACAAACGGGGCCACTCCGTCTCCAAGGGTTCTCCCTTGAACTGGGCGGAACAGCCTATTAAGGGCTTACTTAATTACTTTAATGACTCTGGACAGGCTTTAAAATGCAGTCAGTAGACGGGGGCTGGGGGGGGGGGGGGGGGGTGCCGGGGATTTGCAGGCAGGCGGCGGGGATGGGGACGGGGATGCGGCGAGCGGGGCGCAGGGCGCGGGTACCCGCGCCCTGCGCCCCGCTCGCCGCATCCCCGTCCCCATCCCCGCCTCTATTGTGGGACCATCACGTGTGTCCCCGAGGTCCACGTGGGGTGACACAGCTGGGCCGCCCCCGTCCACGCAGCCGGGGGCGAGAAGGGGGGTGGGGGGGATGGAAGAAGAAGAGAGAAGAAAAAAAAAAAACCAACCCACCGCAACCAAACCCACCAAACCCTCTCTCGCCCCCTGATCTTTAATGCATACATTCCCCCGGCGTCGCTCGCCCCTAATCCTATGGGATCAGCGGTTCTCCCCCCCCCCCCCCCCCCCCCGCCGGGGGTCCCCCCTAAGAAGTGATGGCTTTATAAAGGGGTCCGGAGAGAGCGGGGAGGCAGTGCCCACCATGGCCTCCAAACTCAAGGAGCGGAGGGTGAGTCCTCGCCCGCCTTGCGCGCACGGCTCTGCGCGCCCGGCCCCGGCCCCCTCACCGCCTTCACCTTCAAAAAGCCCCCCCAAAAAAAACCCCAAACAACCCCCCCCCCTCCAAAAAAAACCCCACCCTGCCGAGGCCGCCCGCGCAGCCGGGGAGCCCCCCCGGGAGTGGCGCGGAGAGGATCCGCCGCTGGAGCATCCTTCATCCCTCCCGGGGCCGCGTCGCGCCCGGGACCGGCTGCCCCCCGGAGGGGTCGGGACCAAGGGGTGGCTGCTCCGGCGGGGTCGCATCCGTCTGCTTCCCACCCCTTACCCCCCTCCCGCTGTCGCCACTAACGCGCCCCGTCTGTTTTTGCAGAGGACGCCGGTTTCCCACAAAGTGATCGAGAAGCGGAGGAGGGACCGCATCAACCGCTGCCTCACCGAGCTGGGGAAGACGGTGCCCATGGCTCTGGCCAAGCAGGTAGGCGGCGGGGAAGGGGGAACCCCTCTACCCGGTGCGGACCGACACCTCTCCCCCCTCCTCCGGTACAGGGAGGGTTTGGGGGGGGGGGGCAGCCGCAGGAGAGAGGTGATGCCCGTCTCCCCCCCCCCCCCGCCCGTTGCAGAGCTCGGGGAAGCTGGAGAAAGCGGAGATCCTGGAGATGACGGTGCAGTACCTGCGGGCCCTGCACTCGGCGGACTTCCCCCGCGGCCGGGAGAAGGGTAGGTGGGCGGGCGCGGACACCCGTGGCGTGGGGGTGTCCCCTCTCCCTTTCCCTCCCTTCCCCCCCGAGAGTCCAGACCCTGAGGAATTGGCCTCCGCTGCCCCTTCCTTTCCAGCAGAGCTGCTCTCCGAGTTCGCCAACTACTTCCACTACGGCTACCACGAGTGCATGAAGAACCTGGTCCACTACCTGACCACGGTGGAGAGGATGGAGACCAAAGACACCAAATACGCCCGCATCCTGGCCTTCCTCCAGTCCAAAGCGCGCTTCGTCACCGAGCCCCTCTTCACCTCCCTGGGCTCCCTACCGGAGCCGGACTTTTCCTACCAGCTGCACCCCGGGCCCGAGTGTCCCGGCGATGCCGTGCTCCAACCGCCCCCGGGGGGGCCTTTCCCCTGGCACGGCGCTTCCCGCAGCCCCCCCTTGCCCTACCACCTCCCCAACGCCGCCGTCCCCCTCGCCAGCCCCGGCCAACAGCGCAGCACCTTCCTCTCCTCCGTGCAGGGGCTGGATCGCCACTACCTCAACCTCCTCGGCCATTCCCACCCCAACGCCTTCGGGTTGCCCCCGGGCCAGCACCCCTCCATGCTATAGAGACTCGCCCCCACCCTCCGAGAAAAAAAAAAAAATATTAAAAAAAATCCTATTTATGACCGCGGACGCTGCGAGTTGCGCACAGGGGAGGCTGCCGGGGGGATGCCCGGGGGCCCGGGTCTGCCCCCGCCCGCCCTCCCTGGGGGAGGGGAGGGGAGGGGGTCTGGATGCGGTGTTCCCCCCCCCCCCCCCTTCCCCCCGTTCCCCCTCTTCTTCCCACCTCCGGGTGCGGTGCCTGTACAAGCGATGCCTTGGAATAAATGTTTATACCCGCCGCCCCTTCTTGTCTCCCGGGGGGGCTGGTGGTGGTGGCGGTGAGGGTCCTCCCCCCACCCACCCACGGAAAAAAAAACCAAAACACCAGGGGAAACATGGTGGGCGAGGGCGGTGGATTGGCACCGCGGGGTCGGGAGAACCGGAGGGATGAAGCCCCCGGGAATGTCCCGCGGGGTGGGGGATGCCCCCGTGTCCCGTTTCCCCCCCCCCCCCCCCCCGCAACCCCGTGGGTGCTGCCTTCCCACGCGTGAGGATGGGGGGGGATATGGTCCCAGCGGCACGCGTCCGAAAGGCACCGGGATCTCCCGTGCGTGGTTTTTCCAGCGATTTTCTGCGCGGCGCAGCTTGTTCGGGGGAGGAGGAATAAGGGACGGGGCGGGGAGGGCGGAGCGCCCAGAGGAATCACAGAATCACGGAATTATAGAACAGTTGGGGTTGGAAGGGACCTTAAAAGGTCATCTAGTCCAACCCAATAAACCAAATAAAAGCTCTTGAAAGCTCCCTCCTGCCGTGCCTAACAGCGCAATTTCAGTCTCACCTGAAGCAGGGTGTCCCCAAATGTCCCCACACCTCTGGCAGGAGGGGCCCCCCAGCCCTCCCCCCCGGGACAGCCCGGGTTTTCCCGGCGGGGTCGGAGCCGCCGATGGGGTAAATTAACTTATTCCAGTTGGGTGGGGCGGCTTTGAGGAGATTTGACCCGGTTTGTTTGCCCAGGTCACGGAACGGGCTGACCCGCAATTTGTAAACCAACCCGACCCTTTATCGCGGAGACAGACAAAAAGATCTTCATTACAATGAGTAAAAAAGTAGAATGTGTATCTTCCATTTAACCTGCAAATACAGGAAAAGCTGCTATTTCAGATTAGTGGGGAAAAGGTCACACGGCGGCATAACGGGATGAGCCAGGCAGAGAAGGGAGGGGAAAAAAAAAAAAAAACAACCTTATTTCCTCGGGACACCTTTAGGATGGTAAATCCAGCGGGAACCTCTCTCTTGCTCGGTGTAGGCAGAGCGATATAGGATCAGCCCAACGCATTCAGCAGCAGCAGAAGGGCTGGTGCCTATTATGAAAACACATGTCCTACACTCATTTTTCACCAGAGCTGCGTGCAGAATATGGAGAAAATCCTCCACGGTTTTTATTCTGTGAGCCTTAAGCTCCCGCGAACCCCCTTTGGCATTGAAGCATTAAAGATATAGCGTTTCCCTGGAAATATAAATTATTAATATAGCCAGCATTTTGGTCCCTGTTAACCAAATTAAACAAAACTTTCCTCTGCTAAGTAGATTTTCTCTCCGGGATTAGCAGAGGGCCACCATGGTCAAAACTGGGGTCATTTACATATAATTTTGCAAACTCGCACTGGTCCATGACAGTCTTTGTATCTCCAGTGTTGCTATTCTGTATTTTTTTTTTTTCCTTTTCGTTTTCATTTAGCTGTGGAGGATAAACCCTGCTTTGGCTTTACAATGACTTTAGGATAAAAGTCTTCTCTCTCCACCCGTGCAGGGCTCTGAGTTCATCCCCCTGCCAGCCCCACACACCCCAGCTTTTGCCCCCCAAATTATTTTGGCAGCCAACAGTACCGGGGATGGGAGCAAGGCACAGAGCTTCCCCAGGACAGGCATCCCCTGTGCTTTGACAGAGGTCCAGCTTATTTGTTTTATTTTATTTTACATTTCTGTGCCAGGAGGGCAGAGATTTTTAGCTTTTTTTTTTTTTCTTCTATAGTTCTGCTGTGAGCATCTCCTGCCAGCTCCCGGCGGTGGGAGGAGGAAGGAGCTGGATGTCACCTGTGCTGGGCCAGCAGGGAGCTAAAGGCAATACCTGGTCCCAGGTGGGGTGCCCATCTGGGCTTGTCTTCACGGCAGTGCCATTTACTGGTGTCTGGCAGCAGCTAGCATGGGGACAAATAAAGGGGTTTTGTTCCTGAAAATAAACTCCTTTACCCCCAAAGCCCCAGAATATTAGCTTGTGTGTTACTCATTTGCTTGGCTAAAAATGCTTACAGTGAATGACTTGCTCTATCGTCTCATTTCTTTCCTTCAGCTACCATCTATCTCCTTCTTAGACATTCAAAGCTCTTTTGCCTCATTTTGCCTTCTTTCCTTCCCCATGCCTTTCACGCCCGCTTTTCCACTTCTCCTCCCTGTTATCAGAACTCTTTTTTTCCTCACACTTTTCAAGTCCTACGTATACAGCAATTCTGCCAACCCAGTTATTTGGGGGGGGCAATTATCAATCAGGTCACCAGCTAATGAGAAAAGAGTATCTTTGTTTTACAGTGGCCCTGCTCACAGCATTGGACCACAAAAAGTTGCATCAACACATCTGTAGGGGCTGAGCCATGGGAAGAAGCAGCTGAGAGAAGGAGGAGGAACAGCACTGTCAAAGGCTCTTCATCACAGATCTGTTCCAGTAGTGAAGGACATGATCATAGACTCAGAATGGTTGAGGTTGGAAGGGACCTTAAAGATCATCTAGTTCCAACCCCCCTGCCGTGGACAGGGACACCTCCCCCCAGCCCAGGTTGCTCAAAGCCCCGTCCAGCCTGGCCTTGGACACCTCCAGGGATGGGGCAGCCACAGCTTCTCAGGGCAACCTGGGCCAGGGGCTCACCATCCTCAGAGTGAAACATTTCTTCCTAATATGTAATCTAAATCTACCCTCTTCCAGTTTAAAACCATTACCCCTTGTGATAGCTGGCTTCCTAGTGGTATGGATACGGTCCCTTTCCCATGGTACCAAAGATTCTTCCAGTTTGTAAGTCTTGCTGTCCCACTGCTCTGTGGGATGCCACTGCTGTTCCCGTTGTCCTCAGGCACCCCACAGTGGCCTGCATGATTTGACCAGGGTCATACCAGAAGTGTTTAGCAGAGGGTCTCAGGTGCCAGGGTACAATGACCACCCTATCCAGGTCAGCTTCTTGCCCTGCTACCTGTTCTCAGAGAGTTAAATAGTGTCCAGAAGCCCAGATGGGTGTTTTCCCTGCATAAAGTGACCCAAACAAGAGGAGCAGGAGATCTTCTGTTTGCCTGTGGCTCTCGGGAACAGTCCATGGACTGTATTGGACACGCGCTGCTGAAGCAGCTACACGCTTGTCCAGCAGCTCCTTTGCAAAGGCAGTCTTTTGGAAAGAAACCCTCCAGCCGACAGTTTCGTATTTGCTGAGTATGAGCTGCACCACTCGATCTCACAGATTTGCCTCCTGCCTTGGAGGAGTCCGTCCCCTCTCACATCATCGTGTTTATTTCTAGCAAACTTGCCCGCCGACTGTGTAAGGGACTCAACAACGAAGGCTGTTTTAGGAAAAGAACACCAGATTCTCTTTAAGAGAGCATGTGATTATGGCAGGATGTATAAGAATGGCTTTTTAATATGTGTATAGGTTAAAGCTCTGCTACGCACCCACAGACCACATTGCAGAGTGGCATGTTAAACCTCATTTAAAAAGGTGAGAGAAAGCAACACCGACAACAATTGGATGAAACATCAAATGTGAGGAAAGAGGAGTAATTTGGAAGATTCGAACTCAGAGTATTAAATTAAGTTCAATTTAGGAAATAGGTTGTTTAACATTCATCTTCAAGCTACAGCAATTGAAACGTGCATTGTTTCACCAGCAGTAATATAGTTAATTAAGCTGAAAAAAAAATGCTTTTGCTAACAAAAAATGGAAACTGTTGCACATATACTCTGAAAAGTTTAAAGGCAATTTAGTTTTTAATTACTGTAAGAATACAACACCCCAAAGTGCAGTCCTAGTCTATGTGATGATTGTGTAATTAAAAAATATAGCTCTTAAGCGTGTTGGTTTTGGCTGGGATACAGTTAATTTTCTTCATAGTAACTGGTATGAAGCTGTTTTGGATTTGTGCTGAAAGCAGTGTTGATAGCAGCGGTATGGTTTAGTTAGTGCTGAGCAGTGCTTACACAGCATCAAGACCTTTTCTGCTCCTCACCCCATCCCACCAGCCATGGGCTGGGGGGCACAAGGGGTTGGGAAGGGACACAGCCGGGACAGCCGACCCCAACTCACCAAAGGGATATTCCACACCATATGATGTCAGTATATAGAGCTGGGGGAAGAAGAAGGAAGAGGGGACACTCGGAGTGATGGAGTTTGTCTTCCCAAGTCACCGTTACGCGTGATGGAGCCCTGTTTCCCTGGGGATGGCTGAACATCTCCCTGCCCACGGGAAGCAGGGAAGGAATTCCTTGTTTTGCTTTGCTTGCACGTGCGCGGCTTTTGCTCCACCTATTAAACTGTCTTTATCACAACCCACGAGTTTTTTCTCACTTTTACTCTTCCGATTCTCTCATCCTGACGCGGGGGAGTGAGCGAGCGGCTGCGTGGTGCTCAGTGGCCGGCTGGGGTTAAACCATGAGAATAAGGGGGTCCTGTAAGGCAACAGGGAATTCATGACTGGGTCTATCACTCAGCTGTTATACTTTTGGTGAACATTATGAAGGTAGTTTTACCCCTGCTGAGGGCTTAACCCAGAAGATGTAGAAGGATTTACATCAGCTCACTTTGTTGTCCTTTATTTGGAGACTATCTGTCTCCTGCTAGCTTTGTTGAAATCAGGCGGCTCCTGAGCTCTGAGCTCATCTCTGCCTCTTGTGAATTCTGGCATCAAAATTATGCTTTCAGTCCCACGTAGGGTGCAGGCATTTCAAGTAGGGTGCAGTCCAACTGAACCCCTTAAGACCAGGATTGTGGCAGAAAGTGCCTTCAGTCCAATTCAATAGCCTGTGCCTCCATCTCCCAGACCTTAGCTGCTAGCCTGAGGCTTAGACGTTCTTCTGGGAAGTTGGAGTCTCAAGGTTGAAGTCTTTGAGGCTAAAAACTGGGTGTCCCTCTTTGGGACTGCCTGCTCATAAGCACTCTGCCCCTACAAAGCCACATCTGTTGTCTTGGAAGGAAATAGCGTGTCCCGGTTAGTCCTTTGAAAGGAGAGATTAGATGGTAGTCCACTGGGAGAGGGTTTGATCTCAGAGTATCAAGTAGGAAGAGACATCTGATTTAGAGTTGCAAACACAAAGCTGAGGTCCAGACAGTGACAGGGTTTGAGTGCTTTCTCCATGCCAGGGAGGAGTGGGAACTATGGCTTTTGCACCACCTTTCTCCTCCTCTGGAGATACATGTGGTCTGTGTGCCATGTTCTTTGTGTACCATATGTATACTACTATGTCCTACATACATAGGAAGCCTATAAAGGCCCTCTTCTGCAGTACAGCTGGATTCAGTTTAGTTTTTCTCAGTATTTCCTAGTCCAGCTCGGTTGTTCTTTGCTTAACTGTGGCTTTGTTACATCCTCATAACTTCTCATGTGTGCTACAGTAGTGTCATCCCAGGAGCTAAATTCACAGAGATTAGCCTTTAAAGGTCAGTCTTTTATGACTAACATATAGGATTGGTCTTTTTTTCTTCTTTTTCCCTAAAACTAAAATGTCCTTTAATTTATCCTAGGGCAGCCTCATGGTGTGATACAGACAGATATATGATACACCTGTACCACCTTAGTACAACAGGCGATGCCACTATCGCTGTGAGTAAAAGTTACTGTACAGAGTTTTTCTACCAAAGGTGGTAGGGCAGAAATAATTTACTCCTGCTATCACATTGCCTGATGGGTTTTCAGGATGGGGATTTGCAGAAGGAACAATAACAACAAAGCTTATAGAACAAACCCCACACAGCTTCAGTTTCAGAATAAGAGAAGTGTAACGGGGATCAATGATATTCACCGAGCACAGATCACAAAATTTCAAGAATCTCAGGAAACTCTGAGACAACATATATTACATACAACACAGCTATATATTGGAATGTTCTAAGGGAATCAATATAGCCTGAGGCTTGTATATTCCATTATAAAACCCTCTTTTTATCATAGGATGTAAAAATAATTTTTCTATGCCACAAATGTTTTTCATACAGTACCTTCTTCTCTCTCAAAGAAATGAGACAAAATATGTCTTGGAGTTTTACTAGTGAAAGTATTGTAAATACTCTCTGATGTCTGGAGAAGCAGAGAAAGTAATTGGAAAAAAAAGCAAGAGCAAGAGTACATCCTTTGCTGCACAACGCCAAAACCTATTAGACAGCAAAGAGCTACGAAAAATAGTAAAAAGATAAATAAAGGTATCACTGTTTACAGCAGGTTACAAATCCCCATCTGCAGGAACGCCAGTGCATTAAAGCAAACAAAAGACTCCTACATGCTTGTTACCGATGCATATATATTTTGGGCCAAATCTTCAGCTAGTACAGGTGGGCAAAACTTCCTGGAGATCCATGGAGTTGCTTCCACGAGGAAGAGACACGATGGAGTCGCAGCAGCAGAGAGCTTACCAAACAGTTAAGTGATATATATTTCAGTGGCTCCTCATGCTCATTTTACTAATTCAGCTATGCAGCCACACGCTTATAAAGATGTATGGGAAGTAAATAACCTAACCTGGTCCTAAGCACACAGTTACTTTGGTCATGAAAATGAAGTAATGAACAGAACAGCTACAGAACTGCCTCTGGTACTCAGTGCATAAAATATTCCTCCAAGGAAAAAAAAAAAAAAGAAAAGACAACTAGGCACAACAATCTATAGTTAAAGGAAAGGTCAACCTCCATCTGTGTGCATACGCAGGAGGTAATACAGCTCTGTGAGGCCAAAGGATCTCCTTTCCATGGTGAGGAGGTTCCAAGCAGCAGTATGGCATGCTGTTCTTCACCGAATACTTCATCTTCTCAAAAGCTATTTGTAACTCTCCATGCTGCACCTTTGTCTCTCCTTTTCAGAAAATTAATCTTCCTAGTAGCATTAATTTTCTTAGTCTGTCGTACGTTACATGCAGTTAGCAACTGTGTTATATTAAGCTTTGCTTTATGCTCTCAGAAGGAGCGCCTACCACCCCGTCACAAAGCAACTTGCAGTATTGAAGATGGCAAGCAACAAGTAGGTAAAAAATATGCATCCCTACGAGAAGTATATGACATAGCTAGAAGGAGAGGCAACTGGGAGAACATGAATGCTGTTCTTCTAGTCATGGGAATATTCCACATTAATTTATAGCAGGTTTGCAAAGGGGGGGGGTGGGCTGTATTTGGCTAGGTTTTTTTATGAGCTTCTTCCAAAAAGGATTTGTAATCCATTTGTGTCTTCAGATTGGGATCAAAATTAAAGAGAGAACGGTAAACTTCATAGAAACAGAATGGTTTAAGTTTGAAGGGACCTTGAGGATCATCTAGTTCCAACCCCCTTCCATTGGCAGGGACACCTCCCACTAGACCAGGTTGCTCAAAGTCCCAACCTGGCCTTGAACACCTCCAGGGATGGGGCAGCCACAACTGCTCTGGGCAACTTGGGCCAATGTCTCACCACCTTCATAGTCAAAAATTTCTTCCTAATATCTAATCTAAATCTACCTTCTTCCAGTTTGAAGCCATTCCCCTTCATCCTATCACTACACTCCCTAGTAAAAAGTCCGTACCCAGCTCTCCTGTAGGCCCCTTTAGGCACTGGAAGGGGCTCTCAGGTCTCCCTGGAGCCTTCTCTTCTCCAGGCTGAACAACCCCAACTCTCTCAGCCTGTCCTCACAGCAGAGGGGCTCCAGCCCTTGGATCACCTTCATGGCCTCCTCTGGACCCGCTCCAACAGATCCATGTCTTTCCTATGTTGGAGGCTCCAGAGCTGGATGCAGTACTCCAGGTGGGGTCTCAAAACCTGAGAGGCTTCAGAAACTTCATCCTCCTCTAGGCAAGAAGTTATGGGGATTTGGGGACTGGGGTTCTGGAACAGAGAGGTAACCCCTGCTGCCAGCATCCAGCTTCCTAAAGGCCCTTCAAAGAGTCTTCTGGGCATTGTAACTGCAAACAGAAAAAAATCAAGGTGATAAGTTATTTCAGGAAAATTACAACCATTTGGTAGGGCACAACCCCCCTTTGAGCATCTCATCACAGCTGCCAGGGCATAAGGTTAGGACACAGTGTGCTTTAGAGGCTGTAGGTCCACAAATGCACAGGTCGGATGCTGGCAAATTTCACTCCTTACCAGACAAAAATGGAAGGATGGGATGGGACCAATGCATTTTTTCATTCACATACCTGGAAAAATTATTTTGCAATAAAACAACATCATACCATAAAGGAAAAATCTTTTCAGTGGTCTGATAATAGAAGGACATACTGAAATTTATAAGCATCTGCCTTAAAAATGAATGTTAGATGTCTATAAGGTAGACGTCTAAGAATGAATTAATAATTCTAAGCAATCCTTCTAGTCAAGAGGGACAAACAGGTATCTCCAGAGGACAATTTATCAGGCTGATTTTAGTTTCTCCCTTAAAAATGAGCTGATTTTCCTTGGAATATGTATCTTTCCCCTTTGGAATCAGTAGGTGATGCAGGATCAATAGGTCACGTCCAGATATATAAGTAAGGGAAAAAGCAGGGCAGCTGAATCACACCCTCGCTGCTACCTGGCAAGTAGCCTAATTATCTGCTCAGATATTTCAGAGGGGCTCCATGCTAAAAGATCACATTTAATTAAGGGAAGTTCGGCCTCCAGTGACTCAGCCAAATAAAACCTTCTTTTTCCATCTCATCCACAAGAGCTGTTACTCATTAAAAAAAAAAAAAAAACAATAATAAAAATAATCTTTGTTGTGTGTCTGTTACGCAGACTGAAGGTGCAGCAAGTCCAACCACTGAACTGATAGGGGTGATGAGCATTTAAGGGTCCCAGTGGCTGGTTATCCCGGCTGTCAGATATTTTTAATGTACTGGTTGCATATATTGCTAGAAGAGTTGGGAAAGGTGAGAAGAATTTTGGGTGGGGAAGAATGTTTTTTTTTACTATTTCCCTCCAGCAAGCATTGTTTCAAACAAAACCGTTAGCCGTCCACTGAGAGCCAGTGCACCTTTCTCCACAGTCTGGCTGTCAAAATGCCACGCTCCGAAGCTTGCGCCCCTCCACTGCACCAGTTTAGCTGCAATAAAAGCAGCCGCGTTATTCCCCTGCCACTTTTGCCAATGCGAAGCAAAGGGGTCAGGAACTTCATGTATAAAACACCTACATATAAAATCAGAAAATCGATATTCTTAAGTACATGCACACTAGGGGAGAATTTTGCCGTTGATTTTGATGGAAATCAATTCACCTCTCCTCTCTTCTCCATTACAGACACTGAAATTTTACCAGCTCTGGCTGCTAACATGAGTGAACAGAATACTGCCGCGTTCACATGAATGTTTTTATGAACTGGCATTTCATCACAAATAGAAAAATTATAGGATAAACAATGTTTAATCCCTTTCTTTTAGAAAAAAAAAATATTTTTTTTTTCTTTATGATTCATTGTCAGCCAGTTTTGCTGCTGAAGTGTGTGCTTCATGCATTATAAAAAGAAAGCTTATCCTTAGCCAGGTGCTGTTTTGGCACCGAAGCCCCTACTCCTCCAGTTTTGTTACATTTTTGGAACAGAGCACCACGTTAGAGCACAGTTTCACAACCACCTTTTTTCCCCTCACTAAAATAAATTACATCTGCCCACACCCTGACCACCAGGATGTCAGAATCACAGCTGAGCTTTTTCATAACCATAAATTATCAGTTTCTTTTTGGGGTGGCCATGCTTGGCATTGGGAAAACATGCAGAGCTCAAGGAGTAGCCAAACGTCTCACAACCACCCGAAAACCCAGTGTGTCATCCTTATTTATAACTAAAGTTTCTCAAGCTTGCAGAGTTCATGTGCTATTTCAGACTGGTTGTCAAACCCTCCCTCAATACAGCAAAATACAAAATGTAACGGCACTAAAATGAGCAACAACAGCAGATAATGACTATTTTAAAGAAAAATAGGAAGTTGTTCTAATTATTAGCCAACTAACTGTGTATTTAACCTGCAAACTCCCAGAAAAGTCATTAATGTCTTCAGAAATTTTTCTAAGAACTGTGGTTTTATGCCAACAGACACCAGACTGCTAAAACAGTGCTTGCTCAGATAGAACATCTGCTGAATGAGGGATAATGAGTGGATCTCCAGGGACATCACCGTCCACAATGGTTCCACCTTATTTTTACCATGATTTCCAAGGTTGAATGTCTTAGTACTTCAACATAAGATACATGATCTCCTGGGTGAGACACCAGGAGCTAATTTCATCTAAATCTTCAAACTCCTTTTCTACTGTTGGGTAGTGTTTATTCAGTAAGCTTTTAAGAGCAGGGGAAGGAAACTGATGCAAGAAGTCATAGACAAGACTCTGCCTGTTATCATGCTGATACAAATTCTCCTTGTGATTTGCCTCCTGGTGCCTTCAGCTGCCTCTACAGACTTGATATATCACAATATCACAATTTCTACGTGGTCCCAATGATGTGCTCCAGGACCCAATGTAGTCCCGAAGGTACCCAGGAGATGAGATTACCCAGGTTACAAAGAGCAGAATGAATTTTGACAGCTACTCAGTCAGCAGATTAGAGACAGGGAGCAGGATTCTACTGACAGAGGACCACAAGCCAAGATTAAACTCCACATTACTGCCAGGCTGCAGTCCAAAATTCCCCTCTCGTTTCTCATTTCTTCTTGTTTCTGCTATTCTTCAGACCACAATCATAGAATCATAGAATGGTCAGAGTTGGAAGGGACCTTAAAGATCACCTAGTTCCAACCCCCCTGCTATGGGCAAGGACATCTCCCACCAGACCAGGTTGCTCAAAGCCCCATCCAACCTGGCCTTGAACACCTCCAGAGATGGGGTATCCACAACTGCTCTGGGCAACCTGGGCCAGTGGCTGGAATCACCCTCACAGTCAAGAATTCCTTCCTAATATCTAATCTAAATCTAATCTCTTCCAGTTTAAAACCGTTACCCCTTGTCCTATCACTACACTCCCTGATGAGGAGTCCCTCCCCGGCTTTTCTGGAGCCCCTTTAGGTACTGGAAGGGGCTCTAAGTCTCCCCGGAGCCTTCTTTTCTTCAGGCTGAACAACCCCAACTCTCAGCCTGTCCGCAACAGCAGAGGTGCTCCAGCCCTCGGAGCATCGTTGTAACCCTCCTCTGGACTCACTCCAACAATGTAAGTATTACTTTGTACTATGGAGTAGATCACAGAGTTTCCACGTTATTCCGCTATATCCAACCAACCACTGCTTGGAATTTATGCCAGCGGAAAGAGTAATGCAGTTTGCAGTGGAAACCCTGCAAGGACTTGCACATAAGCTCAGCCTTATGCACTTGGTTTGCTTTACCTTCCTGGGGGCTGTTTTACTCAGACTTCAGAGGAACCAGATTTCAGAGGAAACCCAGATTGAGGTAAAGTGTTGGTATCACAGGGATTTTGGAGGAAGTGGCAAGTTAGGGAAAAAAATAGTGGTCATGATGGTGCATTCTTCCAACCTAACAAGGACACTATCCCTGAAAACAGCTAGGACCAAGATTAGTGGCCACAAAACTGTCACCTGCATACTTGGAAGCAGGACCTCAGCTGCAGCCCTGAGCTTTCATACCAAATTTTAACCCAGGGGGGTGACAGTCAGTGGAGGACAAACTGCTCTTCAGGACAAAGGGAAGTAGTATCGCAGAAGCAAGACACCTATTTTTCTGTACCTGCCCAGGATTATCTTCCACCTATGCTTTTTGGACTTGCTTATTTTCCTTCTGTTTCTGTGCATGTTTCTCTTCTTTAGGCTCAGATCCCAGCCTGAACTGCAGTCTCTCATCAAACAGACTAAGCAGCACTTTTCTGAAAGAGAAAACATAATCAGTTTGCTCCTACCTCTCTTTTCAATCACGATATCTCTCCTTAAAGAATACACCGGAGCCTAGGTAAGCAAGAAGCTTTCCTTACTGTAAGACCTGCCACCACAATTTCTGGCTGCTTTTCTTCTTAAAAGGTAACCGCAGGCACAGCATTGCTCGGCGGCACTGTTTAAGTACGGCAGATCAGACGCTGTCCTGATTTATAACCTCCGCCAGCCCAAGTGAACGCAGGAGCCGGCGACTTTGCACATCCCCTCTGCAGAGCAAGATGCCCAGGTATAATGTGTATGAGGACACATCTTTAGGGAGTCTCTCCAGCCCAGCTGGCGTGGCTCAGGAAGGCAGCTCAGCCTACACGCATTTACCTTGCTGCCTGAAAAAAGAACGAGCAGGCCAGGACACAATGCAGCGCAGCCACGGCAGGCTCTCGGGGAGGCACTGCCTTAGTCTTGCAAATCCCTCCCGACGGTAACAAGGGTCGCGTGACCGAGTCTCTAACTTTGATTTCATATTTTAATCGCCAAGTGCAAAACGCGGAGCCTGTCGGCAGCTGGCAGCCTCGCCTGCCTTTCCACCCGCACCCCACGGGAGCGTGGCTTCAAAGTGCGGCAGCACGCTGAAGTGTCTTCTGTTCGCCACGAAGCGGGGTGTAAAGCAGCTTTTAAAAAGACGACGCGTCTCCAGGTGGTTCAGGGCACAGAGCTACGACGTACGTCTGCGGTGGGCATAACCGCAGGCCGGCAGGGTTAAAAGGGAGGCTGTCCAAATTCATCCAAGACCTGCAAATCTCGAAACACGTAAACCCTACATGCGTCAGATAAAGAAGCCAGAAAGAAAGGTGCCCCCTAATGAGTTTTTTTTGCGCTTGGGTGAGCGAAAGGGCTGCTTCAGGAGGCTAATAACTGAAAACCTTCCAGGCTTTTGTCCGGAGAAATGGCAGGCACTTTCCATCCCTTTGAAAAAAAGAAGGCCTTTCGGAGTCTTCACGAGAGATGTGGATTTTAAGGGCGACCTTAGGTCATACAGAACTAATCAAGCGAAAACAATAAGAAAATTAGACTGACAGTCAGCAAGTATCTGAGGACTTTATCAAAAAGAATTAGGAATGGACAAATTCACTGGGAGCAAAGGATCAGATCTGCAAGGTGGCATTGTGTGGTGGGATTAAATTATTTATTCATTGTTAATTTATTTATTTATGTATGTGCAAATGACCTAGCTGCTGCAGGTGCTGAGGAGTTTCTGAAAAGGCCCAGTTTTAGAGCCAAGGCTAGAATATTGGTCCATTTAACTCATTCTTTTCCTTAAGGCGATCAAACAGTGACTTTTATCTAGGAGATAGAGGAGGAAAACCATATGTGTACTGGGAATGATGCGGGGTCTGAGCAGCACTAAGTACCCAAGTATTCCAGTCTCATTCAAGAATGCTGTGCAGTTTAATGTCCAGCAAATTAGCAAATGAATGCTTATGTCAATATGTGAAAAATCCCTAGTTGGTTTAAACAGATAAAAAGCCTCTTGGGAAATGGCAGAAAATGCAGGCTTTCTCTCCCTGTCTTTTTTAAAGAAAGAAAGAGAAACAGTACTTATTAAGTTTTCTTCAAACTTACAAAAAGTTGCAGAAAACAACAACAGTCTACATGGATGCCGGATCTTATATATGCATGAAATATTTCCAATGCTGCTACTGCAAAAACACAAGAAGCTTTTGCTAGGCACTCTTTGAATCACATACTCGCTATTCAGAAGAAAACAGTTAAAATCTGGGACAGCCACAGACCCTGTTAGATGCCATCCTGCTGTCCCTCTCTTAAAGGTACAGCAGGTCAAAAGCCCTGGAGAGGATCCATCTTTACGTTTGCCCTGATTTATAAAATCAATCTTGAAGATTAAATCCACAAACACCTCTTGTTTTTCCTTCTGCAGATTTAACCATTGATAGGAAAGGGTAAAAATTGTCATCTCGTGTTTCCCTTGACCCAGCACAGCAAAGCCACAGTGGGGACTCTGTGTATGACATGACCCTGGGGAAAAAAGGAACATGAGATCTCAGCATGGGGGTTGGAGGCAAGAAGTCACACGTAACGAAAATGACAGCCTCACGTCAGTTAATGCCATGTGATAAGGGAGACCTGCTGGGTTTTACGTCCTTCTGCAGAGATATGCTTGAAGGTTGACTGGTAAGGAAGATTTTTCACTAAATCCAGAAAGGGGTTGTAGGTATTTTGCCAGGACAGATCATAATGAATTATCTTTCTTCAGGACAAGCATCAGTAGCTATGCTGGGGATAGTAAAACTGCCCCATGAGACAAACGGAAACCTACACGTCTTGAAAGCAGACAGGTTAATGTAGAATGCTACCTTAAGTACTTCTGCTTCACCCCGGGTATTTCCCTCCTCTTGGCCATTCTTAGGCCCTCTTCTCAAAACCAGCCTTCTTTATGTCATTTTGGAGTAAGAGCGACTACAGAGAAAACCAGAAGGTATTTTAAAGAACAAATGTCTTTAAAAATACTAAATTTAAAACATTACCTCAAATTAAAAGTTCAATGAGAGAATGTCCCAGGCCATGCAAAAAAACACAAGTCATGTAGAAAGTCTGCTTCCTCCCTGGAGCCAAAAAGTCCTTTCTCCCTTGAGCATTAATGGGGGAGGACGAATTTGATCAATACAAATGTCAATATGTCACTAATACGCTATCGTTCACCTTCTGCAGCCCACGGAGAGCTGTGACACACACTAATCACGGAGCCTGCTGAGCTATGGTCTTACTCCATGGGCTGTCAGGGTGCCTTTTAAAACAGTAGACGCCAAAAGCGGAGTTACACAGCACTGAGAGCTCAGTTGCCGCAGGAACAAGCAGCACAGGCCAGACCTCTTCTTACTCATTGTTTCAAATGGTTGGAGTCCCAGCTCATAAGAGAAATCCTTATTATCAGTATGCAAGGGCATGATCTAGTGCTATGACTGAATTTCATGTCCTCAAGACTATCCAATTCACCTTCTATGTTGTCTCTGACTTCAGCTATATGGACGGACAATGTTTCTTAGCTTTATCTCATGGGCAAACTTCACCACTACCTGCCTACTTTTGGTGTCAAAGGCATTAGATAAAATATTAGTATTTCATAGAATCATAGAATGGTTAGAGTTGGAAGGGACCTTAAAGATCATCTAGTTCCAACCCCCCTGCCCTGGGCAGGGACACCTCCCACCAGCCCAGGTTGCTCAAAGCCCCATCCAGCCTGGCCTTGAACACCTCCAGGGATGGGGCAGCCACAGCTTCTCTGGGCAACCTGGGCCAGGGGCTCACCACCTGCACAAGGAAGAATTCCTTCCTAATATCTAATCTAAATCTCCCCTCTTTCAGTTTAAAACCATTACCCCTTGCCCTATCACTACACTCCCTAATAAAGAGGGGATTTCCATACCAAATGGTATTTCCATTAGTATTATTAATATTGAAAGCAGAATGCTTTCAATATTATGTTCTCTCACCTGTCTCCCCACCTATTCATTTTAAGATTTCTCTACTATTTCCCACTTTTTTCAGATTCAGTGTTCACTTCCCAAATTATTCAGAATTAGAATTCCTTTTTTTTGCTGCTAATTAAGATGTTTTGCTTAATGTCTCACCGATATTTTACACAGAAGAGTTTGAACTGGCTGTGAGTCCTTCTTCTGCTGGGCAAACAGGCTGGCTACCTACATAAGTGAAAAGAGCTGCCTCATGGCAGAATGGAAATACAGACTTGAGTTCTGCAGGCAGGGCTCAGCGCAGGACCAGAGGGAGGACAAGGGTAAAAGACAGCTTAAAGCATCCTAGCACTCATCAATACACTTTGCTGAGGGATGCCCAGGAGACCTTCCCCTTTGCTCCATGCACGTGCAGTTGCCCTCTGAATGCGCAGCAGCCATTCATTAATGTTTTTGGGCATCTGGCAGCCCAGACTGCTTCATGAAGCAGTAGTACGTAGATTACAAAGACTTGAGATTGGTAGGTCTGAGAAACAAAATATGGGCAAAATAGAAGAGGAAGACCCTGCTACATATGGAGTTCTGCCCAGTTACACGGGCAAAGAGCTGAATTCACACAACCCAACCCGAACAGAACATTTCCCAGGAATTTCAAGAATCTGAAGCTTAGCCTTGAATGACATCCCATCAACTAATGCTCTTGTTGTCATTATGTACGAAGTCCTATTGGATGTGGTTGCAAACTACAGGGTATCAAATTACCAGAGGTTTCCATAGCCATTCACGTGGAGTACAAGACAGCTGAAAGTAGAGGTCTCATATTGCTTACTGTTGTTAAATTCTGGCAATCTAACATTTTGAGTTCATTCCAGCGTCCTGTTGTTCAAATAACTCACTTCAGAGACTGGGGGGACAAGTATGCAGGATGCTACGCTCAGAGTTAGAAAGGCTGTGCTCTAGTCTCATCTTTGCCATGTCACTTCGGGATGAGTTCAGGCATGTTTTTGCCTCTATTTTCATGTATGTATCAGAGATCATATTGCTTTTGCATTTATGATGTATTACAGCTTATTACTATTAATTTCCCTTATTTGTTTTCTTAATTCTAATACTGCCATTGATTTAAGATTTGGATCCACAGAGCCATTCTGCCTAGAGCTTCTCAGCACCCCCCAGTTCAGGCAGCCAAGCTGTTGAAATCCCTTGCATTTGCACAACACAGAAGGTACAGGATGGTACCAGAGATTTTCTCAGCTGGATTTCACACTAGCCTTCAAGAAAGAGGCAGTGGAAGTCATACATGGGGATACTTGTTTGTAAGTAAAGTAATTAGACATCCACAGATAGTAGAAATATATCAGAAAAGGGAAACTAGAAAAGGAAGGCAGAACTTCAGCAGCCAGGAAGCAGCGGGAGGAAACCAGACTCTTCTCTGAGCCGGAGGGAGGAGGTTCAAGTGGGCTCCTGGGAAGTCCTGTCACCAAGTTCAGGGTGCAGCAGCTATAGCCTCGTTGTTACAGGCTTCTGGGATGTTTGCATTTGACAAATAACAGCCTTCGCTATGCAAATAGGTGTAAAGTAACTGTGAAATTAGTGTACTATTTCTCTATTCAGCTAAGAGCACGGACGTTTACACCCCCTGAAAGGAGAAAAAGACGAAATAAAACAGCAATTAAAAGGTAGACTGTGATGTGAGACAAAACAGAAAGTTATGCTACCTTAATCATAGAATCATCATTAAATGATTAAGTGTCAAATGAAAATGTTGTCTTTTTGACAAAAGACTTTTCCAAATAGATCCACAGATTTTACTAAAGCACAAAGATTTCTTCTTAGTAAGAAGCAGACAGAGTTCATTTAAATGGATGATAACTATTATTGTAACAGTTTTCAGTGGAAAGGCTAAAGGTAATGGGGCACAAAAAGCAGATCATCATAAAAAGAGACACGCAAAAGCAGGATGCTGTTAAGAAAGACGTTATTAAAAAATTCCCGTCAAAGCTGAACAGATAGTTTGCACTAATAAATACATCAGTAAATGACGCAAAGACCCCCCCTTCAAGCAGAAGACGTTTGGCTTGGCTGATCAGACACCCAAGACAAACACCAAGGCGGCAAGCGCAATGCAAATCTGCTCTTTGGGGTCTGGTCCATGATGACAATTGCTACCACACAAGTGTTTTCGAGTATGCTTTATATTTTCCCTACCTCTCAAAATGTGCAAGTATTACCCACTGAAACACTGAGTTAGTCCCCAGCTTCAAAAATTAGAGGTTCTGAACTAGCAACATATCCATTCCCTGAATCACTGCTCTGCTTTGTCATAAGATGTATAACATTTCAGGACTTTTTTTCAAGTATTATAGCATTAGACAACCTTTATGTTGTGTGGGAGGAAGGACGAATCTTTAATATTCTTGCTGTATGGTTGGTCTCAACTTCCGTGTGCTCTTGTATATATTCTTCTGAACAGTGTCTGAGATAACAGATAAAATACACGCAGAAAGGAGAAGTTCAGAGACTCAGCAGCTCAGCCCTGTTCAGGTGTCTTCAAGAAATGAACCCGGGAATTAGAAAGCTGTTTGGCTGACATACATGCATATTGCAGCCTTCTTCTCAAAGAACTTCCTGGTGGTCCTACAGAACTTGGTTTGATTTACTTTAAAGGGAAGACGTGGAATTATTTTGCTGGATACCACCAGAACAGAGCCCCTTAAAAAGTCTACAGAAGTAATATTATTCTATAGAGACTCTGCCCCTTCCGGAGACAATATACATATTGTTTCTTATACTTTTATCTGGGATAATCATATGAAAATACAATTTATATACAACCAAATACATTATTGTTTAGAAGAACGGTCATTTTCACATTTCATATTGATTAGAAGCTGCCAGGGAAAAAAAGCCCAACAACATTTATAGATGATTTTTTTTAAATCTTATGATAGGCTACTAAATGAAGGGAAACAGCTTCACAAGGTCTCATCGCCTGCTGAGATGCTGTTGTGATTAAAATCCAAGAATTAATTAAAAGTCAAGTGTAAATACACAGCAAGGTGTTTTGCCCAATTCAGAAAGCTGGACTAAATGATTCAAGAGTTTTGCCTGGAACCTTCATCATCTTTGACTATTTTTCATGAGACATCCCATGTAGAAAATCTAGAAAAAAAAAAGAAAACAGAAAAAATCCAAGCCAGTATGACATCACATATCCCTGGGATGGAGAACATTTCTTTCTCGTTCTTTACAGAACCAGAGGAAGTCACAGTGGTAATTCAAAGCCACACTAGAAAACCAGCGGGAAATTAAGAAATGGAAGTGAAAGAAATACTTTATAGAACTCAACTGCTCTTGGTCCATTAGCAATTCATGTGCAAGTGTCTGAAAACCAGGACCAGAAACTAACTGGTTTATTTCTGTGTTTACGGTTCATGAAATGAAAGACTGCTGGTGAAAATGAAATTTATTTTTCATGGAATCACGGAGTTTTCAGAGTTGGAAGGGACCTCTAGAGATCATCTAGTCCAACTCCCCTGCCAAAGCAGGATTGCCCAGAGCACATTACTCAGGACTGCATCCAGGCGGGTCTTGAAACTCTCCAGAGAAGGGGACTCCACCACCTCCCTGGGCAGCCTGTGCCAGTGCTCTGGCACCTGAACCGTAAAGAAGTGTTTCCGTGTATTTGAACGGAACTTCCTGTGTTCTAAGTTGTGCCCATTGCCCCTCGTCCTGTCACTGGGAACCATTGAAAAGAGCCTGGCTCCATCCTCCTTCAACCCACCCTTTAGATACTTGTACGCCATAATAAGGTCTCCCCTCAGCCTTCTCTTCTCCAGGCTAAAGAGTCCCAGCTCTCTCAGCCTTTCCTCATAAGGCAGATGCTCCAAGCCCTTAATCATCTTAGTTGCTCTTCGCTGGACTCGCTCCAGCGGTTCCCTGTCCCTCTTGAACTGGGGAGCCCAAAACTGGACACAGCATTCCAGTTGTGGCCTCACCAGTGCAGAGTAGAGGGGGAGAATGACCTCCCTCGACCTACTGGCCACACTCTTCCCTATGCAGCCCAGGATTCCATTGGCGCCTTTTTGGCAACAAGGGCACATTGCTGGGCCATGGATAATTTACTGTCTACCAGGACCCCTGGATCCTTCTCCTCAGAGCTACTTCCCAGCAGGTCAGCCCCTAACCTGTACTGGTGCCTAGCATTCTTCCTCCCCAGGTGCAGGACCTTGCACTTGCTCTTGTTGAACCTCATTAGGTTCTTCTCTGCCCAGCTCTCCAGCCTGTCCACGTCACGCTGGATGGCAGCACGGCCCTCTGGGGTGTCAGCCACCCCACCCAGTTTGGTATCATCAGCAAACTTGCTGAGGATACACTCTGGCCCCTCGTCCAGGTCATTAATGAATATATTAAACAAGATTGGACCAAGTATTGTCCCCTGGGGGACACCACTGGTTACAGGCCTCCAACTAGACTCTGTGCCGCTGATCACAACCCTCTGAGTTCTGTCCCGCAGCCAACTCTCAATCCACCTCACTGTCACTTCATCTAGCCCATACTTCCTCAGCTTCCTAATGAGGATGTCATGGGAGACAGTGTCAAAAGCCTTGCTAAAGTCAAGGTAGATGACATCTACGACTCTCCCCTCATCCAGCCAACCAGTTATAACATCATAGAAAGCTATCAGATTGGTCAAGCATGATTTACCCGTGGTAAATCTGTGTTGCCCTCTTCCAATAACTTCCTGTTCCTCAATGTGTTTGGAGATGACATCCAGAATGAGTCGCTCCATTACCTTCCCAGGGACAGAGGTGAGACTAACCGGTCTGTAGCTCCCTGGGTCCTCCTTGCCTTTTTTGAAGATCGGAGTGATGTCAGCCTTCCTCTAGTCCTCAGGCACCTCTCCTGTTCTCCATGACCTTTCAAGATTTCAATTTTTAAAGAACTTTAAACATTTTTTAAAGATCCCAGTTGTAATAACCTCATTGCTACCAGCCACAGAGAAATTGAAGCAATTCCTAAATACCTGATTCTAAACTGCATGAGGGGGTGAAACCATCCAAAGGTAGCGATGGCATTATTTGTGGGATGTACACTATGTACTCTTGGCCCCGAGTGATTCTAGTTGTCATGCATCAACTGCTGAGGCCACTGACATTAGCAGAGTCGGGCACCCAAGTGCAACTGTCTGTGCCTTAGGTACCAGGTCACCAATAGCAATGAGATCAATAGGAAGATGGCTGGTACACCAGCAAGAGGGAGGTGGCAGACTTATCTTTCTGTGGACTGTCACTGCTCAGACTCCTTGGTCTGTAATTGCTCCAGCCCTTCAGGCTCATATAGTTAAGATTTATATGAGAATAAGATGAAGTAAATTATGAATAGAAGTATTATGAAAAAGGCCCATACCAACATCCCATTTACAATACGACTGCTTCAAACCTTTCGGGCCAACTCAAATCCAAACTGTTTGGTTTTGCCTGGACTCAAACTAGACCAGAACACCCCGAGATGTGCAGAGGCCAGGTCCAACTGGGACACAGCACCGCCCGCGCCTCTACGTTTCACTGGCAGTAAAAAGGGTAAGGATTGGTGAAGGCATACTGGAAAATGGAAAGATCTCTTGTGTTTCTATTTTTGTAAGAAACTTGCTTGGCATGCGCTGCTGACTGCTGCTTGTGCATCCACGTGCTGTCGGCTGACGGCTCAGGAATGCAGGCGGGCCAGGGCAGCTCCAGCAGGACGTCAGCTCCAGTGGCTGTGCCAGACCACTCCAAGAGAAGCTGTGCTATAATAATTGTGCTATAGGCTGGAATGAGATTGCTTTTGTGCACTTACTTCCAGCTGAGCTTGGCTCATGTCACCTGGGCACATCACATACCTGAGGATAGGGGCTGCACCCTTCTGTTTGCTCCTTAATCTCCCACTAAGATTGGACTTAAACCAGTTTGGGTTTAAAGCACCTTACCGCAGCCTTAAGTCTGTCTTAAAGTGTTATCAGCTGGAAAAGCTCTCCCTCCTCCTTTTTTAACCCCCAGCCTTGCCAGGTCATTCTCCAAAACAAGGCTTACGGGAGTCCAGTTCCCCCTGGCCCCCTCTCCTGGCCCTGCAGCAGACAGGGATCAGATGCACCAGCGCGAGCACTTTGCCCCTCAAAGATTTCTCTGCAGAGAGGGGATATCCAGATGCAAACTAGGGTGGCTTTCCAAATGATTAGGAGTTCAAGATCTACCCCACTACATGGACAGAACAGCTAAAGCAGGGAAGAAGTTTCACATGAATAAATAGCAGAAAACTTAAGGTTAAATATGGGTGTGCTGAACAGGCAGCAAGACAGACTCTTGTTTAAGGTTATCCTCAGACACAGGCTAGCTGAAATCTGAACGCTGGTAATGCCAACGTCAGAAAATTTGGCGGGGGAAAGCATTGCTGCCCCAAGAGCCGGACTTCTGCCAGAGTTCCCATACTTAGAGATGCCCGAACGGGATAGAATTTCATCTACTGCTTAAAGCGCCCACAGCCACCTCACAGAAAGCACATCCCGCTGTATCTGATGGCATCTTGAACCTTTTCCTGCACTTCTCCAGTAATGCAAATAACCAATAAGAAAAAAAAAAAACAACACACCAAACAACTCAAAAAACCCCAAACAACCAAAACCCCACTTTTCGACCCCAAAGCATGCAGGGGGAGAAAGCTTCGGTGGTGCTGGTGCGGGGAGGCTGCGCCCTCTGCAGCATTCGCATCCTCCGCTTGCCTGCCAGGCCCTGGTTTTTCCACCCCGTTTTACAGCTGCTGCGACTGAGGTCAAGTGATATGTCACTCTGTCAGATCACACAGCGAGTCAGTGGCTCTTCCCGGATTAGAATGATTCCGCACGGCCCCTCTGAAAAGATTTGTAACAAATGTCAGCACCGGCCGTCCGCTGTTTAAAGCATATGTTTAAAGCTCTTAGACATCTCAGTCAAAAGGTATTGTAAATATAAGGACAAAGCTAGTAAATGCTTCGCTCCGGAGTTTCAATAATGGCAAACCAGAATCTAGTAGGGATAAAAAAAAAAAAATAAAACAGGTCACCTTCAGCAGGGAATATGTGCTCTGTTTTGGAGCCATTCTGAGACCAGGAAATGATTTATTTTTTTTTCCTCCAGTAGTAACCAAAATGGTCAAGAAATTAGTGGCTCGTCCCAGGCTGGTAAGGTCACAGGGCCAGAGGGCACAAAATAACTTGAATATAACTTTCTCTTTCTTGCTTGTTAGCATCCCTGGCCTTCCATTATCTTTTTTTTGTAATAAAAAAGGAAGCGTGCTTGAAATGGCCATCCTGCTATGCACAAAGCAGAGAAAAATTGCTTAACACTACGGTCTTGCCTTAATTCTTTACTAATGTCAAAATATAAGAAATTTCCTTGCTGAAATCTTACACGTGCAGAGATTAAACATGAGTTGCAAGTGAAATAAAAAGCTAATACACAGCAGCAGCCCTTTATAATCTCATCATTTTAGCAAGAAAGCAATATCCCAGCTATTTAGAAGAAGAGCACCACAAGGCCCATAGATCAGTCAAGTCCCTCTGGAAACATCTTTGAGGTCTTAAAGGTGTAGAAGGAGTGTGACTAATGTGCTGGTTCTGTGAGCAGAACCCAACAAGAAGCGCGGATAAAGCTGGGAAGAGTGAAGTGAACTTGCTTTTTGAAATCTCAAGACAGGTCAAACTAAGATAAAATCAACAGATGTATATAACATACAAAATCTTCATTGCACCATGTGAAATCTTGCCACACTGTGATTCCCCTCACGCTTTCTAAGAATCCCTTGGTCTCTCTGAGCTTCTCTCAGGTACATCAATCGTAAGGTGCCTCTTGTCCCACTCTTTGTGCCTGAAATGGTCTATAAAAAGACAGTTGTGAAGTAACCTGAGAACCTACCCTTTAGTTTAAGACAGGGAAGGATGAGGGCAAAAGAAAAAAAAAAAAAAAAGAACAGACTGAGCTTTTTGATAAATATTTACTGAAAACGTGAAAAGCTGCCGAGTCTTGCAGTGAAAATTTTGGGATAAGAATTCAGCCACCGCAGCTTTACCAGGGGGTATATTTTTGCTCTACAACACAGCAAATCACCTGGAAATTTTCATCTATGCATGGTTCAACCTCCTGGCTACGGAAAAGGGTATGGCTCCTTTCTTAGCGGTCCTGCACTGACAAGGAAGACTTTTCATTTGTTCACTGATTCTTTCAGCAGCAGAGTGACAGCAAAAAGCAGCTTAATCCATAGCACCTTGAGAACTAAAAGGATTGTTTATTCCTTAGAAATGTCTTTGTTTTAAGGTGACCAATATACCTAAAAAGGCAGTGGGCATTTTAGGACGTAATGCTCAGGGTTTTGGCTATCCTATCCACTAATAGGCTAATGGACTGCAAGACGCATGATCCTCTCGTAAGGGACCGTTGCTGTGCAGAAGGTCATTGAATGAGATGAGGAAGAGGAGGCACTGAAGGATCTGTCTGCATAAACATTTTGGATTTGGTGGTGGATCCTGGCTGTAAGATGAGCTGCCTTTCACCTCCAATCTTACCAATAAAATCTGCAAAAGCTACTATATTTCATAGCTTCAACCTCAGCTTCATGCTCATCCCTTTGAAGTGGTGACAACACTGGCATCATAAAAAAGCCGATGTCAGCTTTTTAAGTGCTGCCATTAAGTGAAGGGAGAGGCAAGGAGCAGCCCAGGAGAGAAGTCCTAAAACAGCAGTTGGATTTCTTGTGGATCCTCGTGTTCTGGATTTTTTTTCTCCTTTTGGCCTGTAAAGCCTTTTTTTCCATAACACAGCATTATGTATTTTTTTTCTGTCTAGGTTTTGCACTGATCCATGAGCTACGTGATGCGGTTTTATTTTAGTTCTTTTGTAAACTGCGAAGAGAGACTTTAAATGGTAAAGAGTTTAAACTGCAAGTCTTCTCACATGTGCCATAAATGGTTCATAACAACATCAAAACTGGCAGAATTAAACCCAAGATATTTATACCATGGCAATAAACATCCCATCAAATAGCACACAACTTGCAAGTACCAGACCAGTGATGAACATGGTCAGCACACTTGCAGTTTGTTTTAAGCAACTGAAAATGTTGCCAAAGATCTCCTTCTCTTCACACAGTCAGTTTATAAATCAGAGGGTAATTTTTACGTGCCTTGAAAATCCCCAGAGGGTGCTAAGTAAATATTGTATTGACTGATAACACCTGGGGTTGGGCTGGATTTGGGACGCTTCCTGCTAATTGAAACCTCTTGGTGGCCCAGGACGTTGTCTGCGTTAGCTGAAGACCACGTCTCTTGTAGAGCTACTTGGTTGCACAAGTCATTACTGGGTAAGACATTTAGTACAGCTGATGTGCTTCATACAAAGGAAGTACCGCACAGAAATAAAACCTGGCACAAAGGTAACTGATTACAAAAGGCATCTGATATCACTTACAGATCAAGTCCCCTTTATGCACGGACTTGCAAGTCACCACTACCTATGGAAACGATCTTTCACTTTCACAAGTAGAGAAATGTCTCCGACTCTGGAGACATTCAAAACCCGTCTGGACGCTGTCCTGTGCAACCTGCTGTAGCTGAACCTGCTCTGTCAGGGGGGTTGGACTAGATGATCTCCAGAGGTCCCTTCCAGTCCTGACCATTCTGTGATTCTGTGAAGTAAGGCTGGTAGGCCAGTGAAGTTCCTATATGAAACATACACTGGATGAGCTTTCAGCTTCACAAAACTGCACTGTAGACTGGTCCACCTTGGCTCAGCAAGGCTATTAACCATGCCTACATTAACCTCATGTTCTTAGAAAAGAGTCTTGTTCAGTAAAGTCAGGGTTTATTTCCAGAACAGCTAGCACTGAGTTTGAAAATTACTGATCAGGTGTGAAATACCTACAGGATCATACATCAGCTGGTCTTAGTCAACCAGTCAAAAACCTTGCATTGAAGGAAGAGATATTTAAAGTCACTTATTCACAGCATATGAGAGAAGGTCTCAACCACAAAGGAAGGAGGAAGGAAAATGAGAGTATATCATCAACAAATGGCGTAAGATAACACAGGCCTTTTCAAGGCACGTTGCTTGAGAAACAGAACTGCCAT
>NC_138909.1:79327543-79345043 GCF_965231255.1 Vanellus vanellus | reverse complement strand
TTACGGATCCATTTCCCACCCACTTGTCTGCACAGGTTATGTATTGCCAGATAAGCCTTTCACTGTTAATTTACAAAACCTTTCATACATTCCCCCAAGAAACTCAACAAACCAATGCCTGAAAGCAAAAGCAGGTGCCTAATCTTTATCTGTATTTGACTTGACTGCAAATTCTTTCGGATTATTGCCTGTGTGTCTTCTGCATACGTACGATGGCAGGCACAGAGCCAAACTCCACAGACATCCTCTTCGTTTAGCTGCAGTTTATCCCCATCTCCGCAACGCTACCTGTGTACTCCATCACAGTTCTCCACTTGTACACACCGTCCCCTTTACAAACAGGACCGACGAAAACATGGTCCGTGATTCCCTACCGCTGGTCATTGGGCTGGACGTCACTTGCCTCCCCTACCAAGTTATGTCCTCTACTGAAACAACACTGGCACCAGGTCTGCTTGAGGAAACTGAGGCACATGGGGAAACGCACAACCAAAGAGACAACCAGCCCTTCCTCCCCCTAGACCTGCGGTCGTCAGAGGAGAGTCAGCAGGGAAGGGAAAGGGAGGATTTGACACCCAACTCGCCTCTAGTGGTATTACCTGCAAATGGAGGTAGAATCCATCAGAATCCACTGCAGGGCAGAAGTGCAGCCTGTATTAAGGATGAGGGAGATGCACTTACGGCAGAGAAAAAGCCAGCGAGGGAAGAGAAGCGGAGAAACAGAGAAGAGAGTGGAAAGGTGGCATGGATTTCAGCGGGGGAGCAGAGACAGTCTCCCAGGCAGATCTCAAAGAGGTATGGGATCCCTGAGAGAAAGTTCGTGACAGACGCCACAATGCAAGTTTGCATCCAACAGGGGGGAAAGAAGAGCAGAGTGGGAAAAGGTGGGGCACATACCATCTGCTCAAAAAGTGCTCACAGACAGGTGAATGAGAAAGAGGGGAAAGAGACTGCTTGCAGATAGGAAAGAGCATAGGCATTGAAAAGGAAGGGATAATGACCGAGGGTAAAAATAAACAGCAGAAAAGCTGAAAAAAGAAAAGAAAACATAAACTTCAGGTGGGCATGATGAGCCAGAGACAAGAAAGAACACAAAAAGAAAGTTAGAAAAGACACTGGCATACATTGGTGAATCTTATTAGTCATGGTCTCCTGTCCTGCAGTACTTGACTGACAGAGCATCTCACACCTCTACTGCTGCTCTTCACTCTGCTGTTCCGGAGTACAGTCACTTCACTGGAGAGCAGCAAAACTGCAAGATTTGATACCACAAGGATGTGCACGGCTTTTTGCAGTGTGTAGGAAATTGGCCATCAGACCCCATCCGGTATATTTAAAACCACCCTGAAGGGACATATTTCCATCTGCTGACACATATAGCCCAGATGAGCAGAAGTTGTTTGGCTGCACCTCTCGCACTGAAGAAAAGCTTTGTGCCGTTTAGGGACGGGCATGGATATAGCATGTCTGAGCTACTAACTGATGAGTGAGCTGCTGTTCAAACTGATAGCAATTCAGACCTGCAGGCATGACGGGCTTGTCCTCAAATGTCTCAGCTTTCAGGTTCGAATAAAAACTCCTTTTGGACTGTAACACAGCATTGCTCTGACCTGTCTCACTGCCCTAGTCTACCTCCCTCCCTCTCTGTTCTTCATGTCACCTGTCATTTTTCTCTCCTACTCCTTCTAGCTAATCTTTCTCTCTCTCCTGTGAGTAGGAGAGCCTCCTTGCTGTCTGGCTTTCTGCCAGACCTCTTCTGCCCTATCGAAACTTCACAGGATCTAAAACATATCTGAAAAAAAGCAGTTCTTCAAATATTCCTTTTCCTCCTGCAGCTTTTGTTTCCAATTTAACATCGTGACTATGGTATTTATTTTCAAAGCCTGGAGGCAGCCCATTAGGGAAAAAAAAAAAAAAAAAAAAAAAAAAAAGAAGCCCTAAAGCTGGAAAACTAAGAAACAAAATTAAGCCTGTGTTGAAGCTGGCTGACCTACAGGCCCAGCAGAGAGTGCAGGAGGGAAAAGCAACCCCCTGGGTATTGTGGCAGGGGCTTGTGTCTGACAGCTGGTCAGGAGTGGGAAATCTGTGTGAGAGACGATGATTGGCAATCAGAAAACCAAAACACTCACCTCCTATATGCAGTTTGGATCTGGGGAAACAATAGGGAAAAGAAGGTTATTTTTAGAGGGTGGGAGATTCAAGGGCACATAGGGTTTGGGGAGGATGGGACTAAGTTTCAACCTCCAGCTGGCCTCTCACCTTAGCTCCTTCTCAGATGCAGCACTGAAAGCTGACAATTATCCTTTGTCTTAATCAGTCCTGCCTGCTGTCACAAACCGTCTTTGAAATCTAGCACAGGCTGTAGTAACCAGTCTAACTTTATAAATGATACAGCAAACTACAAGGGCATAGCTAACATGTATATACTCCGCAGTACAGACTAGTAGACCTTTGTGTAGGTATAGACTGGGGTCTATAGGTGACACTGTAACTTCCCAGTAGCATCATCAAAACCATACAACCTTTAAAAAGCTTACCTGCAAGGCAAAATAACCATTCTGCAGTTATATGGCTCTCTGCTATTCACCCAAGTGACTCGGTGCCAGCATTCCCTAATGAAGCTATCAGCTGGGAAAAGCTCACACAGTAGTGTAGCACTCTGATTCTCCCCCTTTTTATAGTATCGGAATAAATAAATTTGCCAAGGCAAATTACTTAAAATTTTCAAAAGTATTTCTCATGTAGGTGTTCAGTCTGAAAAGATAAAAGTTTGGGAGGGAGTTTAACCAGTTTTCACTGACACCGGAGTCAATGTTGAGCACTTCTCAAACCCAACATAACTGACGTACATAATTTATTCCGGCATGTACTGTACGAGGAATGAACACAGCATAATCTTCCTTCAAATACTGAAGGAGTCAGTTCCAGCTGTGCCACTCACAAGGCAACAGTGACAACAAAGCACCACTGTAAGAAGCAAGAAATAAAAAGTACTATTATTAAACATAAATCAAGAAAACTGAACTAGTCTAAACCTTTGTCTCTATGAATATACTGTGAGGGAAAAGAGGTCAGAGGCAGGCAAGCGGTGCTTTGATTCTGCCATAACATCTTCTTTCTATTTTGTGCATGCAAACAGACTGCTGCTGCTTTAGTCAGCAATTTGCAGATCGGGCAGTAGGAGCCAAGCTACTGATGTATTTGCTTTCTGGGGTAGCTTCCTCTTGGAGTGTTTGAGCAGTAAATGCCACCATCGCATGGCTAATTAAAGGCTAAAGTGTGCATGATTAATATCAGATGCACACATATTACAGCATTAGGGTAACACTGATAGGGTCTACAGATATCTTTCATTAGGTCAACCAATACAGTTGGTTAACAGACCAGCTTTGAGCTTATAAACCTTTTATAATGTTTCAAAGGGAATATACAAAACACTGCCATTCCTTAGAAACCTTGTCTCACTTATGTCTCATATACCTATAGCAGATTCTTTCGACTTTATTAATCCACTTACCATCCTTGCTAGTATGAAATGCCATTATAGAGAAAGAAGCTAGATTTTACTGTTCTGGCTACGTTAAACCTCTGTATGGTTTATCATGGACAAAAGTTTCCACATTGTACTTACTGATTATATTCCCTCAGGCTCACAAACTATCTTCTGCTTCCAGTCAACGCAATTCTTTAAGTTACTCTCTCGTTAATATGAGATGAATGAACTTGTTGGGAATGAACATGCTGTTTAGATGCTGAGTCTGCTGGGGCTCACCCTGTACCTTTATGGCTTATCTCAGGCATACCTGGCTGGATAACAAGGGAGGGACAAGGAAGACAGATGACTGTGAAAGGGGAAACCCTTTCCAAGCCAACTCACAGTCATTTTTCAATCAGATTTAGATCTTTTAGAATGCTCTTTTCCAACTAAAGAAACAACATATTTGAAGATAAATAATACATTTAATTTATAGTAAACTGATTTCCCAATTAAAATGTTATTTCAGTAAACGAAACATCTTCATTGCCATTTTAGTGAGATATCTTAGATTTTCCTAAATGCTTCTTTTAACTTCCTGTTCCATAGAAGTTATTTAAAGATGAACAGGTGTGAAAAGAATGAAGCAGCAAGATTTTTCCCGCCCTAAGAAAAAATGAGCAAGAAAGGTTCATGGAAGCAAGAAACACCCTGAAACTATGTCTAAACTGAGACACCCAGGAGCAGCTCCAGATTCCCGCCCTGGCTGCATACTGAGGTTACATCGTGACTTCATTTGAGGGACATAGGTCTATCAATGCATCTCCTTCCCCACACCTTGCTGTCAGTGGGAAGACCAGAAAGGAACCACAACATCTTCCAGACTCATCCTTGATACAGAGAAGCTGGAGCTGTGACTCCAGGGCATGCTGAAACTCATGCAAACTGTGTGATTTAGATGGGGCCTTAACTTACCCTAATGGTGGTTTCTTAATTTCTTCCCTGGCAAACTAGATGCCAAGGGTCTGTTGAGAAGGAGCCCTGTCTCCATGTGTAGGCAGGCAGACTCACAAGGATAGCTCCCTGTGGCAGTACATGGTGGCTGTCTGTGGTCAGGTCCTCTAAGCCCATTAAGCAGCAGCTGCATAAGGCAGGAAGAAGCCATTTGCACCATCTCAGAGCTACAGGAGATGTAAATCAACTCAGCTACCATAGACACATTGCATCCCTCCTGCTTTCCAGAACAGCCCCCTCCACTCAACAGCCTTTGGATGCTCCACCATCTAAGACCAAGATGGAACAAACAGCAGTGAGAAACCTCTACATCCTGACCATAACCCCCTCCCCACTCCATGCTGCTCCACTGGCTTCCTCGCTGAAGGGACTGAGTGTAACTGGTGACAGTAACAAGGAGAAGAGTCTGGAGTGAAGGAGTGAAGTTGATCCTCGGAAAGGGAGGGGAGAAAGGTCTTTTCCCTATGTGTCTTAATGTTTGTCTTACTTCTTCCTAAATTAGTAATTAAATATATATATATAAATTGGCAATAAATTAAACTAACTTTCCCCAAATCAAGTCTGTTTTGCCAGCAATGGAAATTGGTAAGTGATCTCCCTGTCTTTAGCTTAACCCACGAGCCTTCTCTTTCCTATTCTTCCTACTTTCTCCCTGCATGCCACTGCGTGAGTGAGCAGCTGGGTGGGAGTTTGGCTGCTGGCTGGGGCCAACCGACCAGATACAGCACAGAATCTGGGACAATGCCCACAAGCAACATTTAGTTTTATAGGAGGAAAGACACTGGGGGGCAGGTGATGAAAGTGAAAAATATGATATCTCAGTTGTACATTGCGTTCTCAGTTACACTTCAGTTTTGCGCTGGAGTAAATGAAATTACTCCACATTAACATAGAAGTGATCTGACAGAAGGATCTGGCCTCCTGTTCCCACCAGAAAGCAAATAAAGAGCTA
The DNA here is from genome assembly GCF_965231255.1 of Vanellus vanellus. Taxonomy (NCBI): domain Eukaryota; kingdom Metazoa; phylum Chordata; class Aves; order Charadriiformes; family Charadriidae; genus Vanellus; species Vanellus vanellus. The sequence continues at coordinate 79,339,602 of NC_138909.1, read as the reverse complement.
TTACCCAAGCTAGGCTATGGGGCCTGTGTACTCTCTCCCACTCGGCTTGAGCAACAATAGTCCCAGAGAGCACATATAATTATTTGTTTGGATTACGTTCAAATACAAAATTGTGCCACGCAAGCTATAGTGACTTCTGTATAAACACTAGTTATTTCTAAACAACAGGTGTAGGCATGATAATAATCTTTGAAATTGCTAGATTTAGTGAATTCTGAAGATTGACTTGGAAATGTGACTGATCAGTTAAACAAAAAACACTGCAGAGAAAGCATTTCATCACTGAATGATCAGGTTCTATTCTCTCTTAGCCAAGCTGTAACTTTAGTTCCTGAAATCCCCTCCTCCCTTATTCTGAGTTTCTAATCTAACAGCTCTCTCTCCTGCAATTAAGACAGACTACTTCTCCTTATAATAGTCATCCTCTTTTTCACATATATGGTCTACTGTTGGGTCAGAAAATGTTGGTATGCCTAAGTGTTCCTTGGCAAAGAAACCCAGATGTTGCTGGTGCCCATATGTCTAACCGAAGCCTATTCTTGGTGATATTTGATGGCAAAAAAAGTAAAGGAGTCATATAAGACTTGGTCCATATAAAACGCAGCTTGTGCAGTCTACCATTCAGATTCCAGAGGTTCTGAGAAGAGGAGATCTCTTAGTATGTCACTGGCAATAGATGGTGGTTCAGCTTCTAGGGTCCCATTATTCTTTGTGGGAAGATATGAGGCCGGGCACGTCTGTAGGTCCCTGGCTGACCTGAGGAAAAGAGTCTTCATAACCCCATAAGCTTTTTTTGCACTTCCTGTGGCATTTGTCTGGCATGTGTCCAGGCTTCCTTCCCAGTGCACTCCCATTTATAGCAGGCAGCTTTAACTTGCCAGTTATTGTAGATTCCTTCCTACACTGCTTCATGTAGCTGGACCAAGTGTTTCAACTGAGTTTTGAAACTCAGCAGCAAATTCCTGGATGTTGTCTGTGATTCCCTTGTAGATGCCAACCTTAGAGGTAGGCTTTTATTTCGCACTGCGTTCTCAACTCACCTTGGATCGCAAAGGGCCTGGAAGTGGCAGAGCTGGGTTAGGCTTCCCACATGTCCTTACAAATCACGGTGTTCGGTTTTGCTCCCTGTCCTTAAGAATGTCAGACGCAAGCCTGCATGTTAACTACTGCCTTGCTGGCATCCTCAGGAATATTACACAGCACACTTTTTTACTATTGAAGTAAGGGCTCAGTGATAACTCTCCTAAAGGGCTATGAGTAGCTGTGTGCGCTTACAGAGACACTTCAAGACAAGGTGACAGTCAGTGGTACACCCTGGGCTAAATGCAGCTCCTTTGCGATGACAATGTGTCACGTTAACTGTAAGCAAACACAAGCAAACAGTTATTAGAAACTGAAATAAATGTGGTGCTCAGATCCATCCGAGTTGATTCACAGAGACAAGACACTGCTGAGAAGCAGCATCTTGCCTCTTTTAGGGACATCGGCTTCTCTTAATTTCAGAATTCACCTGGACATGAGAGCCGAAGCAATGTGTGTGTGAGAAAGAATGTCAGGAAGCAGAGAGGAGGGTTATTGCAGCTGAGCGCACAGCAAGAGGAAGGACGTTAGGCTGCGTGTTGTGCATGTCTGTGTATTTTATTTTTGATGTTTTTGATTTCTCAAGGTTGGTCAGCTTTGCTAAACGGTCTTTATCCTCTGTCCCCTCTTTACACCCTTAACCACAGGACAAGCAGGGAATATTCCTGGAGCTGAGACACTTCACAGAAGTTCATGCACAACTGAATCCAGGGTAGCTGCAACCCAGTCAGAGGGCTGTAAAAGAAAGAATTGGAGAGGAGACCTTGGCGGTAAAAGTATGTGAGGAATAGGAGCCCACCCAAATGCATTCAAGAGTCATTTGAGCCACCCTTGGAGCCTGCCTAGCGGATACCATTGCAGAAGGTCATATGTATCTCATGAATCCCGAGTCATATCCAACAGCCCTGTGTGCAAACACATGGACAGCTGAATTCAGCCCCAAAGCTTTCTGAAGCAGGAAGGCAAGGACTGAGGAAAAGAAAGAGTGGAAGAGCAATTAATGGAATAAGAAGGAAGAAGCAGTTGCATCAGGTTTGCAGTACTTAGTTGGTTTGTTACCTGAAGTGCAGGAAGGTACCCCATGTGGTTTCAGTACAGTGAACTCCGACTTCTACCTACCTTTCATGTGTGTACGCAAACTAGATATACCCTTACCTGATACATAACCCCAAAACACTTGCATTTCTGTTTGAGCAGTCTAACTTCTAGGTGCACATGCAAGCGTGCATGAAAGTGCTGGAATGTACTTCTCCAGATTTCATGGGTGGAATGGCTTTCTCCAGTCCCAGCTTCCACGAGAGACTCTCACTCACCTCTGCAATGTCACTGGCTTCTGCCCTGCTACTGGCATGACACTTCTGGGGATGGAGTCCTCATTTTTGGAAAATAATAAAATATCTCTATCTAGCCCGATGCTTCTTTATTTTAATCAAACTCTAATTCATGGCTAGGCCTTGGAGGCTGAGCAGAGCTTCTATTAACCAACACCACCATCTCACAAGTACTTCAGACTACATATAGGGCCTGTAAATGCTTCAAGTTCTCAGAGAGATACTAAGTACATTTATTACAATTTTTTTTTAATTAGCTTTTATTTAGAAGTCTGTCATATTTCCCAGCCCACAGAAAGCATGAAGCTACGTTACATGCCTTTGAAGTCTTTCTTCTAAAATATGTAATTACCATGTAAAGAGCAACTAAATTATAAACGATACGTACCTATAACATCAGCTAATTTTAAATGTAATCAGCGTACTCCATGCAAGAAATACATCATAAAGGAGCACATTTAAGAAATGAGAATCAGTCTGGAAACGTTACGTGAGCCTTTTGGATTAAGAATAATTCCCCTCACAAATGAGAAATAAAATGCATACGCTGCATACCAGGAATCAAACCTGGCCACGAACCGGCGATATCTGACATTTCCATCTTCATCAAGGGGGATTCTGTCAAGTAGCAGCTCAAACTCTTCATCAGTAATCTCCACGCCAAACCTGAAACAAACAGCAGTTAGCAGCACTCGCTTGCGGAGTTCACATTTGGGTCAACAGTACCCACAATACCCTGAGCATATGGCTGCCATTAACTCTTTGTTACTGCTTCGGTCCTCAAGATCAAGAGCACCACGTGAATATCAGAGGTTAATCAGGGTTTTGATCGCTTCAGCTTTCTCAAAGAAAGAAATTCTACCCTAGAATCCCGGCATTGGTGGGGCACAGAAATAGAAATACTAGCATATTGAACTGTGTGCAATTGTCCTCTATAAAAAGTTATTCATTACACTAAAACACTGGTATTGCTTAAACTAGTTAACTCTGAAAGGCTTTTCATTTGGACTGTTTAGCATGAAAGAAAATGTAGAGAAAAACTGTCTTTTTGGGAAACAGCTTCTTAGTGCTTTTGGAAAGCATTTCATAAGGGCTTTAAAGACATTTTGCATACAAATATTTAAAAGTGGCAGTGTTTATTCATCAGCAAGAAAGTGTTTTCACCTCTCCAGAACAATCAAAACATAATCCTTGAAATACTGGCATAAACAGGAATGACTTAAGCAATAATAAGAACAAGGCATTCATTCAGGGTTTTGCAAAGCTGACTTTTGGGGGGATATATTCTCTTTTTTGCAAGGCAATGAAAGGGTATACAAAATATAGTATTTATTTGTTGATCTGGTTTCATCATCATGCTTTCCCATTTTACAAAACTCAAGAAACCCTTCTGTTAGAGTGCCATTTGTCCTTAACTTATTTTGTGGATTTCTGACTTGGAGGTTTGGAGGATGGAGAATGGCTCATTCTGTAGAAGCCTTTACCCGGCTTTATTTCAGAGGAAGTCTGCCGAGGATACAGCAGATACAGCTGCTTTTGCATTTGCCCTCAGCTGACAGTATCTTATTTTACTGGCTTTCACCTTCACTTATCTACATTCACTTTTCATTTAGACACGTGCATTTAGGGAAGCTTGTGTTCTGTCAATACACATAAAACCACACAGAAACAACGTAAACCTGCATCATTTTTTACCTATGAAGACTATAAAACCTAACTTGGCTGGGAGTGTCAGTAAGAACAACTTTTAAGGAATCTGTAACGGTTCTGGGGTTAAACACCACTGCACAGGTCATTTGAAGACTAGCTATTTGCATATGTGATCAATGGACAAAATCTATTTGTTTACATGATCAGTTAAACAAAATCTCCTGTTTGTTGCTATCATCTCCTAATCCTTCTCTCCATCACTTGTAGCAAGGGGTGCCATCCCAGAAAGGAGTTTAAGCTGTATATAAGGCATAAGCAGTTGAGAGTCTATTCTGAGAACCAAAAAGTTAGGCAAACTGGCCAAATTCTAGCTCTGCGACTAAAACAGATAGACTGTTTAGTCATTATATTACTTCTCTATGTGTAACCATGGTTACAAAGAAATCTAGATAGGTTCCATGTAACATAACACATGAGAGCCACGGAAGAAAAAGAACAGCACTTAGTGCAACATTTATGTTTTTTTATGGCAAGCATATGTATCTGGGGTAAAGAAAATGGCTTTTCATATTCATCATCACTATCTTCAAATAGGCAGGAGAGCAACAAAGCCACAAACTGCTCAAAAAGCAAAATGAAGCCTTTCGAACTTTATTCTGGAGTTAAAGAAAAAGAATTGCTGCAATCTAAAAAATAGGAATAATGAGAGGAAAACAGGCTCATGCAGTTGGAAGTTATGTCTTAATGATTATTATCCATTTTGTCCTCTCTTAGAGCAAGACTGATTACTGAAGGGAGGCCCTACTTCTCTCGCAACTTCGTTTGCCTCAAAGAATTTTTGTAAAGTCTAGGAGACAGAAATTCACACACAGATTACTATAGCACCTTTAGCTGCAAAAAAATAATCTTTCAACCACTAATTAGGCAGACTTCACTGGGGGCTCTGCTATTTTTCCCTCTCCATAGCAAAAGACAGGTGCTCTGATTGTACCAATACAAATGTTTGTATGAAAAAAAACAACATAAACTATGATTTTTTTGTTGTTGACTAAGAAGATTTTTGATGTAAAAAGAGGGAGAAAAATCTTTACTTCTTCTGGTAACCAAATGAAAAAAAAAAAACAAACCCAAACCAAAACCTCTTGATAGGCAAATGACTAAGGATTTTCTTGGTGCTGAACCCAATCTGATCATGACTTGAATACTTCTCATTATATAGTTCAGTATAGCTCTGAATACCTGCTTATTTAATTTCACTTTGGGAGGCTGATAACTCGTTATTGGCTGGTAGCCTGAGCCAGATAGACAGTTGTCTAACATGGAGTGGAGTGTGCCACTGCAGCAATCATAATGAGAGCTTCTGATCATACTTCTTTTGTAAGACGAACATCTCAAACTGCTCTCCATATAAAGCTACATGAAGAGACTATTGGAAAGAAAAAAAAATAAAAAGTTGTAAGTTTAATGCTCAAGAAAGTTACTGAACTACCAAGTGCCAAGATGGACTTATTTTTATACCCACATGGAAGAATTAACTATCTCTTTCCTCTGCATAATTTCCCATTCCCAGCATTACCCTATAACTGTGATTCGTGATACCTGATCTGGGCAGTCGATCTCTGATCTCTGAAACCCCAGACATAGACTTGACAGTGTACAAATATATTTTCTGAGAAAAATACCACCATCATTTCATGACCTAAATAAATAATGCCATTTCTACAAGGAGGGTGGGTCAGAATCATGCTCTCTTCAACACTTCACTGTTCACCTCAGGTAGTAGAAAACAGCCTTCAAACTGTTTTGACTGAAATATTGCTAGTGACACACAACTCATCCTTGAATGTGGCTGGGGAAAAACAGTGGTCTGGAAGGAACCCAGTGATCTCTGCGTGCCACAGTACTTCCTACGAGATGTCAAAAGTCATTTCATCAGTGTTGAAGGTCCCCAAGCTTCCCAAATGCATCCAGAAAGATGGGAGCTGATCCTGAAGGTCTGGTCTAAAAGTACGCCTGTATACATTTACTTTCTAGGGTGGTGAATCCTATTAGAACAGGAGGGGAATCAATACAAGGCTCTGAAGGGTTCCCTATGCCCCGCCTTACGTCGTATCTGCAAAGTCAGAAAATACATAGACTGGTCTAAAGGCGTAAAACTGGGGGAAGGGACAAACAAGGTTACACCAATTTTGCATACTGACATTTTCTCCATTATTAAAATTCCAAAGACCTATTTTACATTACTGATCTCAGGATTTCTGGAAACATGCTGTGACTACATTACATCCATCGTGCTCACTGGTGTGGAAACAGAAAAAGCATTGAATGAAGAGAGTGTATGGCCTGTACCATTTGTTATCCCAAACACTGATATTATACCTTTCATTCTGAACCTCCCCTCAAGCTTTACAAACACTTCCACAATATACAAAAGCAGTAAACAGGAGGATCAAGTGCTCCAGCGCACAAACGCAGCCACCTGAAACTAAGCAATGATTTAACCAAACAGCAACAGCACACAACAGATGAATCACTGGGTTCTCCAGGGCACATTTTCAAAGGCAGGTGCAATGGGCAGGGCTTGAGAAAAAGATATCTATTAACTGGAGGGTTAAGCCTATTTAGACAGAAGCTGATGTAAAACGCAAGGGACTGGTTAACAGCGAGGTTGAGAGAAAATGCTTTGGCAAGAAGCCCAGAACCCTGGCAAAGGGAGCACCTGCAAAAAGTCACATGTGGTTTATCATACCAATACCTACATTTGCACATGCAAACTGGGAAATGGTTATTTCCATTTTATCATATGTTTAATATCTGCAATACTCCCAAATAAGGGCGTTCTCACCTCTCAGATCTTAAATCAAAGAGACAGAGAGGAAGAGAAGGTACATTGAGAAATTCAGCAACTATTTCAGTTACTGAAGTGTCTTTTAATCATCTATAAAGACACCACTCCTGGGTACCAAGGTAACAATGGGTTTTTAAGAGGTCTTTAGTGGAAGAGAAAAGATGCAAAAAACCATCCTCTGCAAGAAAGCAATTGGGAAGAAGCACAGAAAGCAGACAGGAAGAACTTAATAGGGTGTCAAGACTAGCATGCTACAGGAGCAGAGATGGCAAGGCAAATAAGACAGCACACCAGGTCAGAGGGATAAGCAAGCCTAAAACTCTGATGGGCATTTGAAGGAAGAATAAGATATTTACGGTGATCTGATTGTAAGGAGAAGTAAGTGGGAGGAACTTTCAAACACGCCATGATAGAGCCAGAAAGATAAGCTAAGGGGATTATTTCAGCAGTGTGACCTCAGATCTACCCAGGGAACATAGGCAAGGCAGAGGTACTTGCAGTTGTTGAGAAACAGCAGGCAGTTGTGAGGTGCACAGCCATGCAGTTCCTACGTGCAAACGTGTGTGGAAATCATGGTTTCTGCTGGCAGGCAGAGCATGAATTCACTACATGTTGCATTTGCTCATAAAAACACGGCCCCTCCTCAGCACCTCTTGTGCATTTTAGAGATCACCAGGTACCTCGCCTGCAAAAGCAACATTAATGAGTCAGAGTCACAAAGGAATCAGTAGCAATCTCTCTCTCCTTTGCATTTTTTAAGGAATCAGCAACAACAAGTTGGGCAAGTACTTGAATATTTATGAAAAGAGAATTTAACAATGGACTGCAAAGAATCTAAAATGATGTTTTATGGGCATAAATCACAGGTTCCAGTTCCCTCCAGAAAACCTCCTTTCTTCCACCTCTCATGGCACAAGTACTAAAATTACCTGCGTGTCCTCATTTGTGGTGTTGGTGCCTATTTGGACCTTCAATGCTCTCATCACTCTCAAGGAAGACACCGGATGTATCTCACCAGTCTGCATCTGGCAGGTAGCTTTCCTGAAGGAGAGACCTAACATGTAAAAACTAGGCTTAGAAAGCCAAATCTCTGCAATCTCTGTGTGAAACACTGCCTGGGAAAACTGACCTGCAAGCTTCAAAGACAGGGAAAGGAATAAGAAAAACAGATTGTCTTTACTCATTGTTTTCTTATATACTGTTGTCCCTCTGGTTTGTAATGCTTCAAATAACTCAGGTACTGCAGTTCAACTCCAAGTCATCATGAGTTCATGCTACTGCCACAATATCTTTCTTGCAGGATGATTTTCCAATTAATCAACTTTTTTCCTCTTTTACAGTTATTCCCCAACCTGACACATTAACCAGGCCCCTCCATTCTTGGCATCTAGATTTACACACTGGAATGCTGTTTCAGAGCATGCTTAATTCAAAAGTCAGATCCTTCAGCCACTTAGGCAAGCAGTAGTATAACACAACTATTTTCCCACTTCATCACAATTTCTCCAGTAAAGCATCGGCCAGAACGATGCACACATCAGCAGCAAAGCAGGGCTTAACCCAGTGCTCTGGGCGACATGGTACTCCTGCAGCTCCATTTCTTCCAGCTCTTATTTCTTTCCCGCCATTCAGATCCTGTTGGTAGGCAACAAACTGCCAGGGATCACAGAATGGTGAGGGTTGGAAGCGACCTTTGGAGATCTAGTCCAACCCCCCTGCCAAAGCAGGTTCACCTAGAGCAGGCTGGACCGGAACACATCCAGGTGGATCTTGAGTATCTCCAGAGAAGGAGACTCCACAGCCTCTCTGGGCAGCCTGTGCCAGTGCCCTGCCACCCTCAAAGGAAAGAAGTTTTTCCTTATGTTCAGATGGAACTTCTGTGTTCCAGTTTGTGCCCGTTGCCCCTTGTCCTGTCGCTGGGCACCACTGAGAAGAGTCTGACCCCATCCTCTTGGCACCCCCCTCCTTAGATATTTATAAGCATTGATGAGATCTCCTCTCGGTCTTCTCTTCTCCAGGCTAAACTGATCCAGGTCTTTCAGCCTTTCCTCTTCAAAGAGGTGCTCCAGTCCCTTGATCATGTTTCATAGCCCTCCACTGGACTCTCTCCAGTACAGGCTCTTCAGAGCCTGATCTCCTCCCATTGGAAATGAGGCACCTAAATGTCTTCTAAAATTTGGCCCAAAAGCCTCTTGTAATTTTTACTATTTAAATACAATCAAAGTAAGAAAAATTCACTCCAGGGGAGCAGTTTGACAAGGAAAGGTTGCACAAGGAGTGCCTGGCTCCCTCTTGTTTCCTTATAAAAACACACCAGGGTGGAGAGGGGAGGGGATAGGATGTGGGGAGAGGGGTTGCACAGACCCCCATGTTTTAGGCTCTGGATCACTTGCAAGCTGACATTCCTATAGTCTCACAATCACCACAACTCTCCTACCCACCCCCTCAGTAACACCTCACGGTAAAGGTTAAAAAGGTAAAAAAACAAGTAGCAAAGAGCAAATACTTTCCTGTTATTCCCCATTTACATTGTGAGAAAGCACAAGCAAGTCCATACTGTATCAAAAATATGTTTGTTATTAAGAACTAACAATGCAGCATGTGGTATGCATACAATATTTTGTCGAACCAACCAGTTTGCTGTGTGTCCTTCCCTTCTGTACCTTGGATTATTCCACTCCTTAGGTGCATAAACCAGATTGTTCAGCATGTCTAGATAGTTATATGACGTTTTGTTGTCTCCTAGTACTTGTGCCCTTCACAAACCGATGGATTTTATAGTCATTGACCTCTGCCTGCCACAGAAGGGAGAAGGGATGCATCGTCCACAGTCACACAACACTAGGAAATAAAACCAGGTCTCATGAACTCTCATATCATGCCTCTTAAACAACCCCCTCATTGCAACACCTTTCTACCCTTACCAAAGGAATGTCCCAGCTCCCATTTCTGTGCATCCCCCCACCTCAGGCAAAGCTATTTCAGTGCTAACATATGTTTTTTGTAGTACTGCAAAACTCGTGAGGAGGTCTAAGCAAAGCAGTAGTTAAAATGCTGCAAGCTGTCACCACCTGTCTGCACTAAACATGCCAGAGCAGCAGTCTCTCTTGCTGCTGAATAAGTAACAGAAACAACAGGAATTGGGAGAAAATGGCAAAAAGTAATTTGCTTGAATATTAAATGCCTTTCCACGATAAAAGAGACACCTACAACGGCACTGTAAGGATCTGCTGCTGCAATCATTTCTCAGCTGCTAGGGTTCTCTGCCTTGAAGCACTTTCCCCAAGAGGTCAGCCAGTATACCAGATGACACCAGTTAGACTTACATTACCAACTGTACATTAATTATGGAAGTATAAGGCCTTAGTTCCATCCCCTTACTCCTGCTCCAACAGGAGGTAACAAGTCACAAACCATCTCGAGAGGCCTCAAAAGGGATTCTGCCAGAATACAGGACATCCCACAAACGATCAAGAATTACCAGAGTTACCTTCCTGTGGGTGTTAAGCTCAGATACGGGGACACCATGCAGGACCACTGCTGGGTCCCCAGCTTCTGAGTCCTGAATTGTACACCCTCAGGGCTGCTTTACACTGTGCTCAGGTCTAGCTTTCGTGCCACTGGGGCCTGAGAACATCTGTTATCCAAGAGCTGCCCAGCAGGCTCCCATGACCTATGCGAGATCTATGAAGGAGGATGATGTAAACCCCAGCTCTTCATCTGGACTGTTGACATTACATGCAATGGAGGGTGTGAACTGCTTTGGCTGATGCTAGGAGTGCTGCCACACCTATAAACCACGGGGGGGGGAAAACCCAGGCTTGGTAAAAACTATCAAACAGAAAAAAGGATTATTTCTTCCTGAAAAGGACTTCTTTCAGAAGCAGCTTCCTGTTTTGAGAACTGCAGTGTTTGGTACCTGGAGGGTACAAGAGGTGCCATTTCCCAACCCCAAAGAACAGCTGGAGATGTTAAGGTAGATTTTGGAAGTTAGATGCAGACACGGCAAAAAGAGGCCATTCAGGTAGCAAAAGAACAAACAAACAAACAAACAATTAGTGATAAAGAAGAAGAAGAAGAAGAAGAAGAAGAAGAGCTTTTCATCCACACAGCATGTTTTCTCTGAAAAACAACTTTAAAAATGTCACAACTAACTTGGAGGTATTTTTGCTACAGCAAACTAGAAATCTTACATTATATGGACTAAAGCAGTTGCTACTCCATTCATTTTCACGGGGGCTGCCTGGGCAATTCCAGCAACAGCCTCTCAGCAAGAAGCCGTGTACCAGCTGCAGCTTCACCAGTAGTACCCAGGCCTGTCTGCTCTCCTCGCAGCTGGGATCTGTACGCTGCAGCTGCTCCCTCCTGCCCACAAGGACACTAAAAATACAGCATCTCCTGCTATAGCAAAATACAGCATCTCCTGGAGATAACTCATGTCTGACACCCTGGAAAAATACATTTTCAACTCCAGTCCAGATGTGATTGGAAGTCTACCTGCTCTAAAATCTGCCCTTGCACACAGCTGAGTAAGAGAGATAAGAAAGTTAAGTGCAAACCAAGCAGTGTCTGAGTTGTTTATATGCAATGCAGGCAGCCTCAAGAGAGCTATATCCTTGTGTAACAGACTAGGAAAGCTGATACCTTTTTCCTCTGAAAGCAGATGTAGATCTTTCCCAAACGGAGTGTGGGCAAAACTTGGCAAAAAATTCTTTTATTTCATTAAATCCCAAGGATCCAAGTCATGATCCAACAGGCTTAAGCACTGTCATTTGTAACAAAGCTTAGCCAGTGGCAAATACTACAAGTAGCTTCTGAAAATGTGATAAAAAAAATTGCACAACATGTCACATCATACACCATTCGAAAATATCTTTTGCACAAGTTAACATGTTGAACAATACCCTCTCTGAAACAGCTTTTCACGAAGTATTTGTTTCACTGGACCTACAATTCCCATTTTGTCAACCACATTCCTTTTATAAATGAACTAATTTTAAATATTTTAACTGAATTTTTAATTTTTTGGAATAAAGTATAAAAAAGTGTTCCAGGAAAAGAGAAATAAATCAATTTCAAACACCACATCATATAAGCTTGAATATGCTGACATTTTTGTGAAAGTTTATTTTGTTTTGAGCAGTTGCGTT